>NW_026536153.1:0-270466 GCF_028551555.1 Melozone crissalis
ACACCGCAGAGCACTGTGAGCGGCAGAATCGTCTTTGCGCGAAGAAGCAGCTTCTTCGTCTCCGGGAGCCGGAGAGAGCGGCAACTTCGCAAAGGTGATGAAACAAGCTGTACAACACAGCGATTCTGTGCGCAGCTTGCCAACTGAGAGAAAACAGTACCTGACCACTCTCCTGCCTTTTCTATTCACATGAACATTTCGATTGCAAGCTGTTTTGGACAACTTTCTTTCTCTTCTTGCAAAACACTCGGCAGACCTCCGTGCAGCTTCTAGAACACGATGGGAGATGTTTTCTGTGCTGGCACAGTTTCTCCTTGCCAGACAGAGTGGAAAAGCTTTTTGCTAAGATGTAGACGAGAAGCGAGGCCAAAGAAGCACGTATGGTACTCTGCAGAGCTAAGCATCGCTCCCGGACTTCTTTCGGCAGAAGGCGGCACACCGCAGAGCACAGTGAGCGGCAGAATCGTCCTTGCGCGACAGAAGCAGCTTCTTCGTCTCCGGGAGCCGGAGAGAGCGGCAACTTTGCAAAGGTGATGAAACAAGCTGTACAACACTGCGATTGTGTGAGCAGCTTGCCAACTGAGAGAAAACAGTACCTGACCACTCTCCTGCCTTTTCTATTCACATGAACATTCGATTGCAAGCTGTTTGGACAACTTTCCTTCTCTCTTGCAAAACACTCGGCAGACCTCCGTGCAGCCTCTAGAACACGATGGGAGATGTTTTCTGTGCTGGCACAGTTTCTCCTTGCCAGACAGAGTGGAAAAGCTTTTTGCTAAGATGTAGACGAGAAGAGAGGCTAAAGAAGCAGGTATGGTGCTCTGCAGAGCTAAGCACCGCTCCCGGACCTCTTTCGGCAGAAGGCGCACACCGCAGAGCACTGTGAGCGGCAGAATCGTCTTTGCGCGAAGAAGCAGCTTCTTCGTCTCCGGGAGCCGGAGAGAGCGGCAGCTTCGCAAAGGTGATGAAACAAGCTGTACAACACTGCGATTGTGTGCGCAGCTTGCCAACTGAGAGAAAACAGTACCTGACCACTCTCCTGCCTTTTCTATTCACATGAACATTCGATTGCAAGCTGTTTTGGACAACTTTCTTTCTCTTCTTGCAAAACACTCGGCAGACCTCCGTGCAGCCTCTAGAACACGATGGGAGATGTTTTCTGTGCTGGCACAGTTTCTCCTTGCCAGACAGAGTGGAAAAGCTTTTTGCTAAGATGTAGACGAGAAGAGAGGCTAAAGACGAAGGTACGGTGCTCTGCAGAGCTAAGCACCGCTCCCGGACGTCTTTCGGCAGAAGGCGCACACCGCAGAGCACTGTGAGCGGCAGAATCGTCTTTGCGCGAAGAAGCAGCTTCTTCGTCTCCGGGAGCCGGAGAGAGCGGCAGCTTCGCAAAGGTGATGAAACAAGCTGTACAACACTGCGATTGTGTGCGCAGCTTGCCAACTGAGAGAAAACAGTACCTGACCACTCTCCTGCCTTTTCTATTCACATGAACATTCGATTGCAAGCTGTTTTGGACCACTTTCTTTCTCTTCTTGCAAAACACTCGGCAGACCTCCGTGCAGCCTCTAGAACACGATGGGAGATGTTTTCTGTGCTGGCACAGTTTCTCCTTGCCAGACAGAGTGGAAAAGCTTTTTGCTAAGATGTAGACGAGAAGAGAGGCTAAAGACGAAGGTACGGTGCTCTGCAGAGCTAAGCACCGCTCCCGGACCTCTTTCGGCAGAAGGCGCACACCGCAGAGCACTGTGAGCGGCAGAATCGTCTTTGCGCGAAGAAGCAGCTTCTTCGTCTCCGGGAGCCGGAGAGAGCGGTAAGTTCGCAAAGGTGATAAAACAAGCTGTACAACACTGCGATTGTGTGCGCAGCTTGCCAACTGAGAGAAAACAGTACCAGACCACTCTCCTGCCTTTTCTATTCACATGAACATTCGATTGCAAGCTGTTTTGGACAACTTTCTTTCTCTTCTTGCAAAACACTCGGCAGACATCCGTGCAGCCTCTAGAACACGATGGGAGATGTTTTCTGTGCTGGCACAGTTTCTCCTTGCCAGACAGAGTGGAAAAGCTTTTTGCTAAGATGTAGACAAGAAGAGAGGCTAAAGAAGCAGGTACGGTGCTCTGCAGAGCTAAGCACAGCTCCCGTGCCTCTTTCGGCAGAAGGCGCACACCGAAGAGCACTGTGAGCGGCAGAATCGTCTTTGCGCGAAGAAGCAGCTTCTTCGTCTCCGGGAGCCGGAGAGAGCGGCAACTTGGCAAAGGTGATGAAACAAGCTGTACAACACTGCGATTGTGTGCGCAGCTTGCCAACTGAGAGAAAACAGTACCTGACCACTCTCCTGCCTTTTCTATTCACTTGAACATTCGATTGCAAGCTGTTTTGGACAACTTTCTTTCTCTTCTTGCAAAACACTCGGCAGACCTCCGTGCAGCCTCTAGAACACGATGGGAGATGTTTTCTGTTCTGGCAGAGTTTCTCCTTGCCAGACAGAGTGGAAAAGCTTTTTGCTAAGATGTAGACGAGAAGCGTGGCTAAAGAAGCACGTATGGTACTCTGCAGAGCTAAGCATCGCTCCCGGACCTCTTTCGGCAGAAGGCGCACACCGCAGAGCACAGTGTGCGGCAGAATCGTCTTTGCGCGAAGAAGCAGCTTCTTCGTCTCCGGGAGCCGGAGAGAGCGGCAACTTGGCAAAGGTGATGAAACAAGCTGTACAACACTGCGATTGTGTGCGCAGCTTGCCAACTGAGAGAAAACAGTACCTTACCACTCTCCTGCCTTTTCTATTCACATGAACATTCGATTGCAAGCTGTTTTGGACAACTTTCTTTCTCTTCTTGCAAAACACTCGGCAGACCTCCGTGCAGCCTCTAGAACACGATGGGAGATGTTTTCTGTGCTGGCACAGTTTCTCCTTGCCAGACAGAGTGGAAAAGCTTTTTGCTAAGATGTAGACGAGAAGAGAGGCTAAAGACGAAGGTACGGTGCTCTGCAGAGCTAAGCACCGCTCCCGGACGTCTTTCGGCAGAAGGCGCACACCCCAGAGCACTGTGAGCGGCAGAATCGTCTTTGCGCGAAGAAGCAGCTTCTTCGTCTCCGGGAGCCGGAGAGAGCGGCAGCTTCGCAAAGGTGATGAAACAAGCTGTACAACACTGCGATTGTGTGCGCAGCTTGCCAACTGAGAGAAAACAGTACCTGACCACTCTCCTGCCTTTTCTATTCACATGAACATTCGATTGCAAGCTGTTTTGGACAACTTTCTTTCTCTTCTTGCAAAACACTCGGCAGACCTCCGTGCAGCCTCTAGAACACGATGGGAGATGTTTTCTGTGCTGGCACAGTTTCTCCTTGCCAGACAGAGTGGAAAAGCTTTTTGCTAAGATGTAGACGAGAAGAGAGGCTAAAGACGAAGGTACGGTGCTCTGCAGAGCTAAGCACCGGTCCCGGACCTCTTTCGGCAGAAGGCGCACACCGCAGAGCACTGTGAGCGGCAGAATCGTCTTTGCGCGAAGAAGCAGCTTCTTCGTCTCCGGGAGCCGGAGAGAGCGGCAACTTCGCAAAGGTGATGAAACAAGCTGTACAACACAGCGATTCTGTGCGCAGCTTGCCAACTGAGAGAAAACAGTACCTGACCACTCTCCTGCCTTTTCTATTCACATGAACATTCGATTGCAAGCTGTTTTGGACAACTTTCTTTCTCTTCTTGCAAAACACTCGGCAGACCTCCGTGCAGCTTCTAGAACACGATGGGAGATGTTTTCTGTGCTGGCACAGTTTCTCCTTGCCAGACAGAGTGGAAAAGCTTTTTGCTAAGATGTAGACGAGAAGCGAGGCCAAAGAAGCACGTATGGTACTCTGCAGAGCTAAGCATCGCTCCCGGACTTCTTTCGGCAGAAGGCGCACACCGCAGAGCACAGTGAGCGGCAGAATCGTCCTTGCGCGAAGAAGCAGCTTCTTCGTCTCCGGGAGCCGGAGAGAGCGGCAACTTTGCAAAGGTGATGAAACAAGCTGTACAACACTGCGATTGTGTGAGCAGCTTGCCAACTGAGAGAAAACAGTACCTGACCACTCTCCTGCCTTTTCTATTCACATGAACATTCGATTGCAAGCTGTTTTGGACAACTTTCCTTCTCTTCTTGCAAAACACTCGGCAGACCTCCGTGCAGCCTCTAGAACACGATGGGAGATGTTTTCTGTGCTGGCACAGTTTCTCCTTGCCAGACAGAGTGGAAAAGCTTTTTGCTAAGATGTAGACGAGAAGAGAGGCTAAAGAAGCAGGTATGGTGCTCTGCAGAGCTAAGCACCGCTCCCGGACCTCTTTCGGCAGAAGGCGCACACCGCAGAGCACTGTGAGCGGCAGAATCGTCTTTGCGCGAAGAAGCAGCTTCTTCGTCTCCGGGAGCCGGAGAGAGCGGCAACTTCGCAAAGGTGATGAAACAAGCTGTACAACACTGCGATTGTGTGCGCAGCTTGCCAACTGAGAGAAAACAGTACCTGACCACTCTCCTGCCTTTTCTATTCACATGAACATTCGATTGCAAGGTGTTTTGGACAACTTTCTTTCTCTTCTTGCAAAACACTCGGCAGACATCCGTGCAGCCTCTAGAACACGATGGGAGATGTTTTCTGTGCTGGCACAGTTTCTCCTTGCCAGACAGAGTGGAAAAGCTTTTTGCTAAGATGTAGACGAGAAGAGAGGCTAAAGACGAAGGTACGGTGCTCTGCAGAGCTAAGCACCGCTCCCGGACGTCTTTCGGCAGAAGGCGCACACCGCAGAGCACTGTGAGCGGCAGAATCGTCTTTGCGCGAAGAAGCAGCTTCTTCGTCTCCGGGAGCCGGAGAGAGCGGCAGCTTCGCAAAGGTGATGAAACAAGCTGTACAACACTGCGATTGTGTGCGCAGCTTGCCAACTGAGAGAAAACAGTACCTGACCACTCTCCTGCCTTTTCTATTCACATGAACATTCGATTGCAAGCTGTTTTGGACAACTTTCTTTCTCTTCTTGCAAAACACTCGGCAGACCTCCGTGCAGCCTCTAGAACACGATGGGAGATGTTTTCTGTGCTGGCACAGTTTCTCCTTGCCAGACAGAGTGGAAAAGCTTTTTGCTAAGATGTAGACGAGAAGAGAGGCTAAAGACGAAGGTACGGTGCTCTGCAGAGCTAAGCACCGCTCCCGGACGTCTTTCGGCAGAAGGCGCACACCGCAGAGCACTGTGAGCGGCAGAATCGTCTTTGCGCGAAGAAGCAGCTTCTTCGTCTCCGGGAGCCGGAGAGAGCGGTAAGTTCGCAAAGGTGATAAAACAAGCTGTACAACACTGCGATTGTGTGCGCAGCTTGCCAACTGAGAGAAAACAGTACCAGACCACTCTCCTGCCTTTTCTATTCACATGAACATTCGATTGCAAGCTGTTTTGGACAACTTTCTTTCTCTTCTTGCAAAACACTCGGCAGACCTCCGTGCAGCCTCTAGAACACGATGGGAGATGTTTTCTGTGCTGGCACAGTTTCTCCTTGCCAGACAGAGTGGAAAAGCTTTTTGCTAAGATGTAGACAAGAAGAGAGGCTAAAGAAGAAGGTACGGTGCTCTGCAGAGCTAAGCACAGCTCCCGTGCCTCTTTCGGCAGAAGGCGCACACCGAAGAGCACTGTGAGCGGCAGAATCGTCTTTGCGCGAAGAAGCAGCTTCTTCGTCTCCGGGAGCCGGAGAGAGCGGCAACTTGGCAAAGGTGATGAAACAAGCTGTACAACACTGCGATTGTGTGCGCAGCTTGCCAACTGAGAGAAAACAGTACCTGACCACTCTCCTGCCTTTTCTATTCACTTGAACATTCGATTGCAAGCTGTTTTGGACAACTTTCTTTCTCTTCTTGCAAAACACTCGGCAGACCTCCGTGCAGCCTCTAGAAGACGATGGGAGATGTTTTCTGTTCTGGCACAGTTTCTCCTTGCCAGACAGAGTGGAAAAGCTTTTTGCAAAGATGTAGACGAGAAGCGAGGCTAAAGAAGCACGTATGGTACTCTGCAGAGCTAAGCACCGCTCCCGGACCTCTTTCGGCAGAAGGCGCACACCGCAGAGCACAGTGAGCGGCAGAATCGTCTTTGCGCGAAGAAGCAGCTTCTTCGTCTCCGGGAGCCGGAGAGAGCGGCAACTTCGCAAAGGTGATGAAATAAGCTGTACAACACTGCGATTGTGTGCGCAGCTTGCCAAGTGAGAGAAAATAGTACCTGACCACTCTCCTGCCTTTTCTATTCACATGAACATTCGATTGCAAGCTGTTTTGGACAACTTTCTTTCTCTTCTTGCAAAACACTCGGCAGACCTCCGTGCAGCCTCTAGAACACGATGGGAGATGTTTTTTGTGCTGGCACAGTTTCTCCTTGCCAGACAGAGTGGAAAAGCTTTTTGCTAAGATGTAGATGAGAAGAGAGGCTAAAGACGAAGGTACGGTGCTCTGCAGAGCTAAGCACAGCTCCCGGGCCTCTTTCGGCAGAAGGCGCACACCGCAGAGCACTGTGAGCGGCAGAATCGTCTTTGCGCGAAGAAGCAGCTTCTTCGTCTCCGGGAGCCGGAGAGAGCGGCAACTTCGCAAAGGTGATGAAACAAGCTGTACAACACTGCGGTTGTGTGAGCAGCTTGCCAACTGAGAGAAAACAGTACCTGACCACTCTCCTGCCTTTTCTATTCACATGAACATTCGATTGCAAGCTGTTTTGGACAACTTTCTTTCTCTTCTTGCAAAACACTCGGCAGACCTCCGTGCAGCCTCTAGAACACGATGGGAGATGTTTTCTGTGCTGGCACAGTTTCTCCTTGCCAGACAGAGTGGAAAAGCTTTTTGCTAAAATGTAGACGAGAAGCGTGGCTAAAGAAGCACGTATGGTACTCTGCAGAGCTAAGCATCGCTCCCGTGCCTCTTTCGGCTGAAGCCGCACACCGCAGAGCACTGTGAGCGGCAGAATCGTCTTTGCGCGAAGAAGCAGCTTCTTCGTCTCCGGCAGCCGGAGAGAGCGGCAACTTCGCAAAGGTGATGAAACAAGCTGTACAACACTGCGATTGTGTGCGCAGCTTGCCAACTGAGAGAAAACAGTACCTGACCACTCTCCTGCCTTTTCTATTCACATGAACATTCGATTGCAAGCTGTTTTGGACAACTTTCTTTCTCTTCTTGCAAAACACTCGGCAGACCTCCGTGCAGCCTCTAGAACACGATGGGAGATGTTTTCTGTGCTGGCACAGTTTCTCCTTGCCAGACAGAGTGGAAAAGCTTTTTGCTAAGATGTAGACGAGAAGAGAGGCTAAAGAAGCAGGTATGGTGCTCTGCAGAGCTAAGCACCGCTCCCGGACGTCTTTCGGCAGAAGGCGCACACCGCAGAGCACTGTGAGCGGCAGAATCGTCTTTGCGCGAAGAAGCAGCTTCTTCGTCTCCGGGAGCCGGAGAGAGCGGCAGCTTCGCAAAGGTGATGAAACAAGCTGTACAACACTGCGATTGTGTGCGCAGCTTGCCAAGTGAGAGAAAACAGTACCTGACCACTCTCCTGCCTTTTCTATTCACATGAACATTCGATTGCAAGCTGTTTTGGACAACTTTCTTTCTCTTCTTGCAAAACACTCGGCAGACCTCCGTGCAGCCTCTAGAACACGATGGGAGATGTTTTCTGTGCTGGCACAGTTTCTCCTTGCCAGACAGAGTGGAAAAGCTTTTTGCTAAGATGTAGACGAGAAGAGAGGCTAAAGACGAAGGTACGGTGCTCTGCAGAGCTAAGCACCGCTCCCGGACGTCTTTCGGCAGAAGGCGCACACCGCAGAGCACTGTGAGCGGCAGAATCGTCTTTGCGCGAAGAAGCAGCTTCTTCGTCTCCGGGAGCCGGAGAGAGCGGTAAGTTCGCAAAGGTGATAAAACAAGCTGTACAACACTGCGATTGTGTGCGCAGCTTGCCAACTGAGAGAAAACAGTACCAGACCACTCTCCTGCCTTTTCTATTCACATGAACATTCGATTGCAAGCTGTTTTGGACAACTTTCTTTCTCTTCTTGCAAAACACTCGGCAGACCTCCGTGCAGCCTCTAGAACACGATGGGAGATGTTTTCTGTGCTGGCACAGTTTCTCCTTGCCAGACAGAGTGGAAAAGCTTTTTGCTAAGATGTAGACGAGAAGAGAGGCTAAAGACGAAGGTACGGTGCTCTGCAGAGCTAAGCACCGCTCCCGGACGTCTTTCGGCAGAAGGCGCACACCGCAGAGCACTGTGAGCGGCAGAATCGTCTTTGCGCGAAGAAGCAGCTTCTTCGTCTCCGGGAGCCGGAGAGAGCGGCAGCTTCGCAAAGATGATGAAACAAGCTGTACAACACTGCGATTGTGTGCGCAGCTTGCCAACTGAGAGAAAACAGTACCTGACCACTCTCCTGCCTTTTCTATTCACATGAACATTCGATTGCAAGCTGTTTTGGACAACTTTCTTTCTCTTCTTGCAAAACACTCGGCAGACCTCCGTGCAGCCTCTAGAACACGATGGGAGATGTTTTCTGTGCTGGCACAGTTTCTCCTTGCCAGACAGAGTGGAAAAGCTTTTTGCTAAGATGTAGACGAGAAGAGAGGCTAAAGACGAAGGTACGGTGCTCTGCAGAGCTAAGCACCGCTCCCGGACCTCTTTCGGCAGAAGGCGCACACCGCAGAGCACTGTGAGCGGCAGAATCGTCTTTGCGCGAAGAAGCAGCTTCTTCGTCTCCGGGAGCCGGAGAGAGCGGCAACTTCGCAAAGGTGATGAAACAAGCTGTACAACACAGCGATTCTGTGCGCAGCTTGCCAACTGAGAGAAAACAGTACCTGACCACTCTCCTGCCTTTTCTATTCACATGAACATTCGATTGCAAGCTGTTTTGGACAACTTTCTTTCTCTTCTTGCAAAACACTCGGCAGACCTGCGTGCAGCCTCTAGAACACGATGGGAGATGTTTTCTGTGCTGGCACAGTTTCTCCTTGCCAGACAGAGTGGAAAAGCTTTTTGCTAAGATGTAGACGAGAAGCGAGGCCAAAGAAGCACGTATGGTACTCTGCAGAGCTAAGCATCGCTCCCGGACCTCTTTCGGCAGAAGGCGCACACCGCAGAGCACTGTGAGCGGCAGAATCGTCCTTGCGCGAAGAAGCAGCTTCTTCGTCTCCGGGAGCCGGAGAGAGCGGCAACTTTGCAAAGGTGATGAAACAAGCTGTACAACACTGCGATTGTGTGAGCAGCTTGCCAACTTAGAGAAAACAGTACCTGACCACTCTCCTGCCTTTTCTATTCACATGAACATTCGATTGCAAGCTGTTTTGGACAACTTTCTTTCTCTTCTTGCAAAACACTCGGCAGACCTCCGTGCAGCTTCTAGAACACGATGGGAGATGTTTTCTGTGCTGGCACAGTTTCTCCTTGCCAGACAGAGTGGAAAAGCTTTTTGCTAAGATGTAGACGAGAAGAGAGGCTAAAGACGAAGGTACGGTGCTCTGCAGAGCTAAGCACCGCTCCCGGACCTCTTTCGGCAGAAGGCGCACACCGCAGAGCACTGTGAGCGGTAGAATCGTCTTTGCGCGAAGAAGCAGCTTCTTCGTCTCCGGGAGCCGGAGAGAGCGGCAACTTGGCAAAGGTGATGAAACAAGCTGTACAACACTGCGATTGTGTGCGCAGCTTGCCAACTGAGAGAAAACAGTACCTGACCACTCTCCTGCCTTTTCTATTCACTTGAACATTCGATTGGAAGCTGTTTTGGACAACTTTCTTTCTCTTCTTGCAAAACACTAGGCAGACCTCCGTGGAGCCTCTAGAAGACGATGGGAGGTGTTTTCTGTGCTGGCACAGTTTCTCCTTGCCAGACAGAGTGGAAAAGCTTTTTGCTAAGATGTAGACGAGAAGCGAGGCCAAAGAAGCACGTATGGTACTCTGCAGAGCTAAGCATCGCTCCCGGACTTCTTTCGGCAGAAGGCGCACACCGCAGAGCACTGTGAGCGGCAGAATCGTCTTTGCGCGAAGAAGCAGCTTCTTCGTCTCCGGGAGCCGGAGAGAGCGGCAACTTTGCAAAGGTGATGAAACAAGCTGTACAACACTGCGATTGTGTGAGCAGCTTGCCAACTGGGAGAAAACAGTACCTGACCACTCTCCTGCCTTTTCTATTCACATGAACATTCGATTGCAAGCTGTTTTGGACAACTTTCTTTCTCTTCTTGCAAAACACTCGGCAGACCTCCGTGCAGCTTCTAGAACACGATGGGAGATGTTTTCTGTGCTGGCACAGTTTCTCCTTGCCAGACAGAGTGGAAAAGCTTTTTGCTAAGATGTAGACGAGAAGAGAGGCTAAAGACGAAGGTACGGTGCTCTGCAGAGCTAAGCACCGCTCCCGGACGTCTTTCGGCAGAAGGCGCACACTGCAGAGCACTGTGAGCGGCAGAATCGTCTTTGCGCGAAGAAGCAGCTTCTTCGTCTCCGGGAGCCGGAGAGAGCGGCAACTTGGCAAAGGTGATGAAACAAGCTGTACAACACTGCGATTGTGTGCGCAGCTTGCCAACTGAGAGAAAACAGTACCTGACCACTCTCCTGCCTTTTCTATTCACATGAACATTCGATTGCAAGCTGTTTTGGACAACTTTCTTTCTCTTCTTGCAAAACAATCGGCAGACCTCCGTGCAGCCTCTAGAACACGATGGGAGATGTTTTCTGTGCTGGCACAGTTTCTCCTTGCCAGACAGAGTGGAAAAGCTTTTTGCTAAGATGTAGACGAGAAGAGAGGCTAAAGACGAAGGTACGGTGCTCTGCAGAGCTAAGCACCACTTCCGGACGTCTTTCGGCAGAAGGCGCACACCGCAGAGCACTGTGAGCGGCAGAATCGTCTTTGCGCGAAGAAGCAGCTTCTTCGTCTCCGGGAGCCGGAGAGAGCGGCAGTTTCGCAAAGGTGATGAAACAAGCTGTACAACACTGCGATTGTGTGCGCAGCTTGCCAACTGAGAGAAAACAGTACCTGACCACTCTCCTGCCTTTTCTATTCACTTGAACATTCGATTGGAAGCTGTTTTGGACAACTTTCTTTCTCTTCTTGCAAAACACTCGGCAGACCTCCGTGGAGCCTCTAGAAGACGATGGGAGGTGTTTTCTGTGCTGGCACAGTTTCTCCTTGCCAGACAGAGTGGAAAAGCTTTTTGCTAAGATGTAGACGAGAAGCGAGGCCAAAGAAGCACGTATGGTACTCTGCAGAGCTAAGCACCGCTCCCGGGCGTCTTTCGGCAGAAGGCGCACACCGCAGAGCACTGTGAGCGGCAGAATCGTCTTTGCGCGAAGAAGCAGCTTCTTCGTCTCCGGGAGCCGGAGAGAGCGGCAACTTCGCAAAGGTGATGAAACAAGCTGTACAACACTGCGATTGTGTGCGCAGCTTGCCAAGTGAGAGAAAACAGTACCTGACCACTCTCCTGCCTTTTCTGTTCTCATGAACATTCGATGTCAAGCTGTTTTGGACAACTTTCTTTCTCTTCTTGCAAAACTCTCGGCACACCTGTGTGCAGCCTCTAGAAGACGATGGGAGATGTTTTCTGTGCTGGCACAGTTTCTCCTTGCCAGACAGAGTGGAAAAGCTTTTTGCTAAGATGTAGACGAGAAGAGAGGCCAAAGACGAAGGTACGGTGCTCTGCAGAGCTAAGCACCGCTCCCGTGCCTCTTTCGGCTGAAGCCGAACACCGCAGAGCACTGTGAGCGGCAGAATCGTCTTTGCGCGAAGAAGCAGCTTCTTCGTCTCCGGGAGCCGGAGAGAGCGGCAACTTCGCAAAGGTGATGAAACAAGCTGTACAACACTGCGATTGTGTGCGCAGCTTGCCAACTGAGAGAAAACAGTACCTGACCACTCTCCTGCCTTTTCTATTCACATGAACATTCGATTGCAAGCTGTTTTGGACAACTTTCTTTCTCTTCTTGCAAAACACTCGGCAGACCTCCGTGCAGCCTCTAGAACACGATGGGAGATGTTTTCTGTGCTGGCACAGTTTGTCCTTGCCAGACAGAGTGGAAAAGCTTTTTGCAAAGATGTAGACGAGAAGCGAGGCTAAAGAAGCACGTATGGTACTCTGCAGAGCTAAGCACCGCTCCCGGACCTCTTTCGGCAGAAGGCGCACACCGCAGAGCACAGTGAGCGGCAGAATCGTCTTTGCGCGAAGAAGCAGCTTCTTCGTCTCCGGGAGCCGGAGAGAGCGGCAACTTCGCAAAGGTGATGAAATAAGCTGTACAACACTGCGATTGTGTGCGCAGCTTGCCAAGTGAGAGAAAATAGTACCTGACCACTCTCCTGCCTTTTCTATTCACATGAACATTCGATTGCAAGCTGTTTTGGACAACTTTCTTTCTCTTCTTGCAAAACACTCGGCAGACCTCCGTGCAGCCTCTAGAAGACGATGGGAGATGTTTTCTGTGCTGGCACAGTTTCTCCTTGCCAGACAGAGTGGAAAAGCTTTTTGCTAAGATGTAGACGAGAAGCGTGGCTAAAGAAGCACGTATGGTACTCTGCAGAGCTAAGCATCGCTCCCGGACTTCTTTCGGCAGAAGGCGCACACCGCAGAGCACTGTGAGCGGCAGAATCGTCTTTGCGCGAAGAATCAGCTTCTTCGTCTCCGGGAGCCGGAGAGAGCGGCAACTTCGCAAAGGTGATGAAACAAGCTGTACAACACTGCGATTGTGTGCGCAGCTTGCCAAGTGAGAGAAAACAGTACCTGACCACTCTCCTGCCTTTTCTATTCACATGAACATTCGATTGCAAGCTGTTTTGGACAACTTTCTTTCTCTTCTTGCAAAACACTCGGCAGACCTCCGTGCAGCCTCTAGAACACGATGGGAGATGTTTTCTGTGCTGGCACAGTTTCTCCTTGCCAGACAGAGTGGAAAAGCTTTTTGCTAAGATGTAGACGAGAAGAGAGGCTAAAGAAGCAGGTACGGTGCTCTGCAGAGCTAAGCATCGCTCCCGTGCCTCTTTCGGCAGAAGGCGCACACCGCAGAGCACTGTGAGCGGCAGAATCGTCTTTGCGCGAAGAAGCAGCTTCTTCGTCTCCGGGAGGCGGAGAGAGCGGCAACTTGGCAAAGGTGATGAAACAAGCTGTACAACACTGCGATTGTGTGCGCAGCTTGCCAAGTGAGAGAAAACAGTACCTGACCACTCTCCTGCCTTTTCTATTCCCATGAACATTCGATTGCAAGCTGTTTTGGACAACTTTCTTTCTCTTCTTGCAAAACACTCGGCAGACCTCCGTGCAGCCTCTAGAACACGATGGGAGATGTTTTCTGTGCTGGCACAGTTTCTCCTTGCCAGACAGAGTGGAAAAGCTTTTTGCTAAGATGTAGACGAGAAGAGAGGCTAAAGACGAAGGTACGGTGCTCTGCAGAGCTAAGCACCGCTCCCGTGCCTTTTTCGGCAGAAGGCGCACACCGCAGAGCACTGTGAGCGGCAGAATCGTCTTTGCGCGATGAAGCAGCTTCTTCGTCTCCGGGAGCCGGAGAGAGCGGCAGCTTGGCAAAGGTGATGAAACAAGCTGTACAACACTGCGATTGTGTGAGCAGCTTGCCAACTGAGAGAAAACAGTACCTGACCACTCTCCTGCCTTTTCTATTCACATGAACATTCGATTGCAAGCTGTTTTGGACAACTTTCTTTCTCTTCTTGCAAAACACTCGGCAGACCTCCGTGCAGCCTCTAGAAGACGATGGGAGATGTTTTCTGTGCTGGCACAGTTTCTCCTTGCCAGACAGAGTGGAAAAGCTTTTTGCTAAGATGTAGACGAGAAGCGTGGCTAAAGAAGCACGTATGGTACTCTGCAGAGCTAAGCATCGCTCCCGGACTTCTTTCGGCAGAAGGCGCACACCGCAGAGCACTGTGAGCGGCAGAATCGTCTTTGCGCGAAGAATCAGCTTCTTCGTCTCCGGGAGCCGGAGAGAGCGGCAACTTCGCAAAGGTGATGAAACAAGCTGTACAACACTGCGATTGTGTGCGCAGCTTGCCAAGTGAGAGAAAACAGTACCTGACCACTCTCCTGCCTTTTCTATTCACATGAACATTCGATTGCAAGCTGTTTTGGACAACTTTCTTTCTCTTCTTGCAAAACACTCGGCAGACCTCCGTGCAGCCTCTAGAACACGATGGGAGATGTTTTCTGTGCTGGCACAGTTTCTCCTTGCCAGACAGAGTGGAAAAGCTTTTTGCTAAGATGTAGACGAGAAGAGAGGCTAAAGAAGCAGGTACGGTGCTCTGCAGAGCTAAGCATCGCTCCCGTGCCTCTTTCGGCAGAAGGCGCACACCGCAGAGCACTGTGAGCGGCAGAATCGTCTTTGCGCGAAGAAGCAGCTTCTTCGTCTCCGGGAGGCGGAGAGAGCGGCAACTTGGCAAAGGTGATGAAACAAGCTGTACAACACTGCGATTGTGTGCGCAGCTTGCCAAGTGAGAGAAAACAGTACCTGACCACTCTCCTGCCTTTTCTATTCCCATGAACATTCGATTGCAAGCTGTTTTGGACAACTTTCTTTCTCTTCTTGCAAAACACTCGGCAGACCTCCGTGCAGCCTCTAGAACACGATGGGAGATGTTTTCTGGGCTGGCACAGTTTCTCCTTGCCAGACAGAGTGGAAAAGCTTTTTGCTAAGATGTAGACGAGAAGAGAGGCTAAAGACGAAGGTACGGTGCTCTGCAGAGCTAAGCACCGCTCCCGGACCTCTTTCGGCAGAAGGCGCACACTGCAGAGCACTGTGAGCGGCAGAATCGTCTTTGCGCGAAGAAGCAGCTTCTTCGTCTCCGGGAGCCGGAGAGAGCGGCAACTTCGCAAAGGTGATGAAACAAGCTGTACAAAACTGCGATTGTGTGCGCAGCTTGCCAAGTGAGAGAAAACAGTACCTGACCACTCTCCTGCCTTTTCTATTCACATGAACATTCGATTGCAAGCTGTTTTGGACAACTTTCTTTCTCTTCTTGCAAAACACTCGGCAGACCTCCGTGCAGCCTCTAGAACACGATGGGAGATGTTTTGTGTGCTGGCACAGTTTGTCCTTGACAGACAGAGTGGAAAAGCTTTTTGCTAAGATGTAGACGAGAAGCGAGGCTAAAGAAGCACGTATGGTACTCTGCAGAGCTAAGCATCGCTCCCGTGCCTCTTTCGGCAGAAGGCGCACACCGCAGAGCACTGTGAGCGGCAGAATCGTCTTTGCGCGAAGAAGCAGCTTCTTCGTCTCCGGGAGCCGGAGAGAGCGGCAACTTCGCAAAGGTGATGAAACAAGCTGTACAACACTGCGATTGTGTGCGCAGCTTGCCAAGTGAGAGAAAACAGTACCTGACCACTCTCCTGCCTTTTCTATTCACATGAACATTCGATTGCAAGCTGTTTTGGACAACTTTCTTTCTCTTCTTGCAAAACACTCGGCAGACCTCCGTGCAGCCTCTAGAACACGATGGGAGATGTTTTCTGTGCTGGCACAGTTTCTCCTTGCCAGACAGAGTGGAAAAGCTTTTTGCTAAGATATAGACGAGAAGAGAGGCTAAAGACGAAGGTACGGTGCTCTGCAGAGCTAAGCACCGCTCCCGTGCCTCTTTCGGCAGAAGGCACACACCGCAGAGCACTGTGAGCGGAAGAATCGTCTTTGCGCGAAGAAGCAGCTTCTTCGTCTCCGGGAGCCGGAGAGAGCGGCAACTTCGCAAAGGTGATGAAACAAGCTGTACAACACTGCGATTGTGTGCGCAGCTTGCCAACTGAGAGAAAACAGTACCTGACCACTCTCCTGCCTTTTCTATTCACATGAACATTCGATTGCAAGCTGTTTTGGACAACTTTCTTTCTCTTCTTGCAAAACACTCGGCAGACCTCCGTGCAGCCTCTAGAAGACGATGGGAGATGTTTTCTGTTCTGGCACAGTTTCTCCTTGCCAGACAGAGTGGAAAAGCTTTTTGCTAAGATGTAGACGAGAAGCGTGGCTAAAGAAGCACGTATGGTACTCTGCAGAGCTAAGCATCGCTCCCGGACTTCTTTCGGCAGAAGGCGCACACCGCAGAGCACAGTGAGCGGCAGAATCGTCTTTGCGCGAAGAAGCAGCTTCTTCGTCTCCGGGAGCCGGAGAGAGCGGCAACTTCGCAAAGGTGATGAAACAAGCTGTACAACACTGCGATTGTGTGCGCAGCTTGCCAACTGAGAGAAAACAGTACCTTACCACTCTCCTGCCTTTTCTATTCACATGAACATTCGATTGCAAGCTGTTTTGGACAACTTTCTTTCTCTTCTTGCAAAACACTCGGCAGACCTCCGTGCAGCCTCTAGAACACGATGGGAGATGTTTTCTGTGCTGGCAAAGTTTCTCCTTGCCAGACAGAGTGGAAAAGCTTTTTGCTAAGATGTAGACGAGAAGAGAGGCTAAAGAAGCAGGTATGGTGCTCTGCAGAGCTAAGCACCGCTCCCGGACGTCTTTCGGCAGAAGGCGCACACCGCAGAGCACTGTGAGCGGCAGAATCGTCTTTGCGCGAAGAAGCAGCTTCTTCGTCTCCGGGAGCCGGAGAGAGCGGCAACTTCGCAAAGGTGATGAAACAAGCTGTACAACACTGCGATTGTGTGCGCAGCTTGCCAACTGAGAGAAAACAGTACCTGACCACTCTCCTGCCTTTTCTATTCACATGAACATTCGATTGCAAGCTGTTTTGGACAACTTTCTTTCTCTTCTTGCAAAACACTCGGCAGACCTGCGTGCAGCCTCTAGAACACGATGGGAGATGTTTTCTGTGCTGGCACAGTTTCTCCTTGCCAGACAGAGTGGAAAAGCTTTTTGCTAAGATGTAGACGAGAAGAGAGGCTAAAGACGAAGGTACGGTGCTCTGCAGAGCTAAGCACCGCTCCCGGACCTCTTTCGGCAGAAGGCGCACACCGCAGAGCACTGTGAGCGGCAGAATCGTCTTTGCGCGAAGAAGCAGCTTCTTCGTCTCCGGGAGCCGGAGAGAGCGGCAACTTCGCAAAGGTGATGAAACAAGCTGTACAACACAGCGATTCTGTGCGCAGCTTGCCAACTGAGAGAAAACAGTACCTGACCACTCTCCTGCCTTTTCTATTCACATGAACATTCGATTGCAAGCTGTTTTGGACAACTTTCTTTCTCTTCTTGCAAAACACTCGGCAGACCTCCGTGCAGCTTCTAGAACACGATGGGAGATGTTTTCTGTGCTGGCACAGTTTCTCCTTGCCAGACAGAGTGGAAAAGCTTTTTGCAAAGATGTAGACGAGAAGAGAGGCTAAAGACGAAGGTACGGTGCTCTGCAGAGCTAAGCACCGCTCCCGGACGTCTTCCGGCAGAAGGCGCACACCGCAGAGCACTGTGAGCGGCAGAATCGTCTTTGCGCGAAGAAGCAGCTTCTTCGTCTCCGGGAGCCGGAGAGAGCGGTAAGTTCGCAAAGGTGATAAAACAAGCTGTACAACACTGCGATTGTGTGCGCAGCTTGCCAACTGAGAGAAAACAGTACCAGCCCACTCTCCTGCCTTTTCTATTCACATGAACATTCGATTGCAAGCTGTTTTGGACAACTTTCTTTCTCTTCTTGCAAAACACTCGGCAGACCTCCGTGCAGCCTCTAGAACACGATGGGAGATGTTTTCTGTGCTGGCACAGTTTCTCCTTGCCAGACAGAGTGGAAAAGCTTTTTGCTAAGATGTAGACAAGAAGAGAGGCTAAAGAAGCAGGTACGGTGCTCTGCAGAGCTAAGCACAGCTCCCGTGCCTCTTTCGGCAGAAGGCGCACACCGAAGAGCACTGTGAGCGGCAGAATCGTCTTTGCGCGAAGAAGCAGCTTCTTCGTCTCCGGGAGCCGGAGAGAGCGGCAACTTCGCAAAGGTGATGAAACAAGCTGTACAACACTGCGATTGTGTGCGCAGCTTGCCAAGTGAGAGAAAACAGTACCTGACCACTCTCCTGCCTTTTCTATTCACATGAACATTCGATTGCAAGCTGTTTTGGACAACTTTCTTTCTCTTCTTGCAAAACACTCGGCAGACCTCCGTGCAGCCTCTAGAACACGATGGGAGATGTTTTCTGTGCTGGCACAGTTTCTCCTTGCCAGACAGAGTGGAAAAGCTTTTTGCTAAGATGTAGACGAGAAGAGAGACTAAAGACGAAGGTACGGTGGTCTGCAGAGCTAAGCACCGCTCCCGGACCTCTTTCGGCAGAAGGCGCACACCGCAGAGCACTGTGAGCGGCAGAATCATCTTTGCGCGAAGAAGCAGCTTCTTCGTCTCCGGGAGCCGGAGAGAGCGGCAACTTGGCAAAGGTGATGAAACAAGCTGTACAACACTGCGATTGTGTGCGCAGCTTGCCAAGTGAGAGAAAACAGTACCTGACCACTCTCCTGCCTTTTCTATTCACATGAACATTCGATTGCAAGCTGTTTTGGACAACTTTCTTTCTCTTCTTGCAAAACACTCGGCAGACCTCCGTGCAGCCTCTAGAACACGATGGGAGATGTTTTCTGTGCTGGCACAGTTTCTCCTTGCCAGACAGAGTGGAAAAGCTTTTTGCTAAGATGTAGACGAGAAGAGAGGCTAAAGACGAAGGTACGGTGCTCTGCAGAGCTAAGCACCGCTCCCGGACGTCTTTCGGCAGAAGGCGCACACCGCAGAGCACTGTGAGCGGCAGAATCGTCTTTGCACGATGAAGCAGCTTCTTCGTCTCCGGGGGCCGGAGAGAGCGGCAGTTTCGCAAAGGTGATGAAACAAGCTGTACAACACTGCGATTGTGTGCGCAGCTTGCCAACTGAGAGAAAACAGTACCTGACCACTCTCCTGCCTTTTCTATTCACTTGAACATTCGATTGGAAGCTGTTTTGGACAACTTTCTTTCTCTTCTTGCAAAACACTCGGCAGACCTCCGTGCAGCCTCTAGAAGACGATGGGCGGTGTTTTCTGTGCTGGCACAGTTTCTCCTTGCCAGACAGAGTGGAAAAGCTTTTTGCTAAGATGTAGACGAGAAGCGAGGCCAAAGAAGCACGTATGGTGCTCTGCAGAGCTAAGCATCGCTCCCGGACTTCTTTCGGCAGAAGGCGCACACCGCAGAGCACTGTGAGCGGCAGAATCGTCTTTGCGCGAAGAAGCAGCTTCTTCGTCTCCGGGAGCCGGAGAGAGCGGCAACTTTGCAAAGGTGATGAAACAAGCTGTACAACACTGCGATTGTGTGAGCAGCTTGCCAACTGAGAGAAACCAGTACCTGACCACTCTCCTGCCTTTTCTATTCACATGAACATTCGATTGCAAGCTGTTTTGGACAACTTTCTTTCTCTTCTTGCAAAACACTCGGCAGACCTCCGTGCAGCTTCTAGAACACGATGGGAGATGTTTTCTGTGCTGGCACAGTTTCTCCTTGCCAGACAGAGTGGAAAAGCTTTTTGCTAAGATGTAGACGAGAAGAGAGGCTAAAGACGAAGGTACGGTGCTCTGCAGAGCTAAGCACCGCTCCCGGACGTCTTTCGGCAGAAGGCGCACACCGCAGAGCACTGTGAGCGGCAGAATCGTCTTTGCGCGAAGAAGCAGCTTCTTCGTCTCCGGGAGCCGGAGAGAGCGGCAACTTCGCAAAGGTGATGAAACAAGCTGTACAACACTGCGATTGTGTGAGCAGCTTGCCAACTGAGAGAAAACAGTACCTGACCACTCTCCTGCCTTTTCTATTCACATGAACATTCGATTGCAAGCTGTTTTGGACAACTTTCCTTCTCTTCTTGCAAAACACTCGGCAGACCTCCGTGCAGCCTCTAGAACACGATGGGAGATGTTTTTTGTGCTGGCACAGTTTCTCCTTGCCAGACATAGTGGAAAAGCTTTTTGCTAAGATGTAGACGAGAAGAGAGGCTAAAGACGAGGGTACGGTGCTCTGCAGAGCTAAGCACAGCTCCCGGACCTCTTTCGGCAGAAGGCGCACACCGCAGAGCACTGTGAGCGGCAGAATCGTCTTTGCGCGAAGAAGCAGCTTCTTCGTCTCCGGGAGCCGGAGAGAGCGGCAACTTGGCAAAGGTGATGAAACAAGCTGTACAACACTGCGATTGTGTGCGCAGCTTGCCAACTGAGAGAAAACAGTACCTGACCACTCTCCTGCCTTTTCTATTCACATGAACATTCGATTGCAAGCTGTTTTGGACAACTTTCTTTCTCTTCTTGCAAAACACTCGGCAGACCTCCGTGCAGCCTCTAGAACACGATGGGAGATGTTTTCTGTGCTGGCACAGTTTCTCCTTGCCAGACAGAGTGGAAAAGCTTTTTGCTAAGATGTAGACGAGAAGCGTGGCTAAAGAAGCACGTATGGTACTCTGCAGAGCTAAGCATCGCTACCGGACTTCTTTCGGCAGAAGGCGCACACCGCAGAGCACTGTGAGCGGCAGAATCGTCTTTGCGCGAAGAATCAGCTTCTTCGTCTCCGGGAGCCGGAGAGAGCGGCAACTTCGCAAAGGTGATGAAACAAGCTGTACAACACTGCGATTGTGTGCGCAGCTTGCCAACTGAGAGAAAACAGTACCTGACCACTCTCCTGCCTTTTCTATTCACATGAACATTCGATTGCAAGCTGTTTTGGACAACTTTCTTTCTCTTCTTGCAAAACACTCGGCAGACCTCCGTGCAGCCTCTAGAACACGATGGGAGATGTTTTCTGTGCTGGCACAGTTTCTCCTTGCCAGACAGAGTGGAAAAGCTTTTTGCTAAGATGTAGACGAGAAGAGAGGCTAAAGACGAAGGTACGGTGCTCTGCAGAGCTAAGCATCGCTCCCGGACCTCTTTCGGCAGAAGGCGCACACCGCAGAGCACTGTGAGCGGCAGAATCGTCTTTGCGCGAAGAAGCAGCTTCTTCGTCTCCGGGAGCCGGAGAGAGCGGCAACTTCGCAAAGGTGATGAAACAAGCCGTACAACACAGCGATTCTGTGCGCAGCTTGCCAACTGAGAGAAAACAGTACCTGACCACTCTCCTGCCTTTTCTATTCACATGAACATTCGATTGCAAGCTGTTTTGGACAACTTTCTTTCTCTTCTTGCAAAACACTCGGCAGACCTCCGTGCAGCTTCTAGAACACGATGGGAGATGTTTTCTGTGCTGGCACAGTTTCTCCTTGCCAGACAGAGTGGAAAAGCTTTTTGCTAAGATGTAGACGAGAAGAGAGGCTAAAGACGAAGGTACGGTGCTCTGCAGAGCTAAGCACCGCTCCCGGACGTCTTTCGGCAGAAGGCGCACACCGCAGAGCACTGTGAGCGGCAGAATCGTCTTTGCGCGAAGAAGCAGCTTCTTCGTCTCCGGGAGCCGGAGAGAGCGGCAACTTGGCAAAGGTGATGAAACAAGCTGTACAACACTGCGATTGTGTGCGCAGCTTGCCAACTGAGAGAAAACAGTACCTGACCACTCTCCTGCCTTTTCTATTCACATGAACATTCGATTGCAAGCTGTTTTGGACAACTTTCTTTCTCTTATTGCAAAACACTCGGCAGACCTCCGTGCAGCCTCTAGAACACGATGGGAGATGTTTTCTGTGCTGGCACAGTTTCTCCTTGCCAGACAGAGTGGAAAAGCTTTTTGCTAAGATGTAGACGAGAAGAGAGGCTAAAGACGAAGGTACGGTGCTCTGCAGAGCTAAGCACCGCTCCCGGACGTCTTTCGGCAGAAGGCGCACACCGCAGAGCACTGTGAGCGGCAGAATCGTCTTTGCGCGAAGAAGCAGCTTCTTCGTCTCCGGGAGCCGGAGAGAGCGGCAGCTTCGCAAAGGTGATGAAACAAGCTGTACAACACTGCGATTGTGTGCGCAGCTTGCCAACTGAGAGAAAACAGTACCTGACCACTCTCCTGCCTTTTCTATTCACATGAACATTCGATTGCAAGCTGTTTTGGACAACTTTCTTTCTCTTCTTGCAAAACACTCGGCAGACCTCCGTGCAGCCTCTAGAACACGATGGGAGATGTTTTCTGTGCTGGCACAGTTTCTCCTTGCCAGACAGAGTGGAAAAGCTTTTTGCTAAGATGTAGACGAGAAGAGAGGCTAAAGACGAAGGTACGGTGCTCTGCAGAGCTAAGCATCGCTCCCGGACCTCTTTCGGCAGAAGGCGCACACCGCAGAGCACTGTGAGCGGCAGAATCGTCTTTGCGCGAAGAAGCAGCTTCTTCGTCTCCGGGAGCCGGAGAGAGCGGCAACTTCGCAAAGGTGATGAAACAAGCCGTACAACACAGCGATTCTGTGCGCAGCTTGCCAACTGAGAGAAAACAGTACCTGACCACTCTCCTGCCTTTTCTATTCACATGAACATTCGATTGCAAGCTGTTTTGGACAACTTTCTTTCTCTTCTTGCAAAACACTCGGCAGACCTCCGTGCAGCTTCTAGAACACGATGGGAGATGTTTTCTGTGCTGGCACAGTTTCTCCTTGCCAGACAGAGTGGAAAAGCTTTTTGCTAAGATGTAGACGAGAAGAGAGGCTAAAGACGAAGGTACGGTGCTCTGCAGAGCTAAGCACCGCTCCCGGACGTCTTTCGGCAGAAGGCGCACACCGCAGAGCACTGTGAGCGGCAGAATCGTCTTTGCGCGAAGAAGCAGCTTCTTCGTCTCCGGGAGCCGGAGAGAGCGGCAACTTGGCAAAGGTGATGAAACAAGCTGTACAACACTGCGATTGTGTGCGCAGCTTGCCAACTGAGAGAAAACAGTACCTGACCACTCTCCTGCCTTTTCTATTCACATGAACATTCGATTGCAAGCTGTTTTGGACAACTTTCTTTCTCTTCTTGCAAAACACTCGGCAGACCTCCGTGCAGCCTCTAGAACACGATGGGAGATGTTTTCTGTGCTGGCACAGTTTCTCCTTGCCAGACAGAGTGGAAAAGCTTTTTGCTAAGATGTAGACGAGAAGAGAGGCTAAAGACGAAGGTACGGTGCTCTGCAGAGCTAAGCACCGCTCCCGTGCCTCTTTCGGCTGAAGCCGAACACCGCAGAGCACAGTGAGCGGCAGAATCGTCTTTGCGCGAAGAAGCAGCTTCTTCGTCTCCGGGAGCCGGAGAGAGCGGCAACTTCGCAAAGGTGATGAAACAAGCTGTACAACACTGCGATTGTGTGCGCAGCTTGCCAAGTGAGAGAAAACAGTACCTGACCACTCTCCTGCCTTTTCTATTCACATGAACATTCGATTGCAAGCTGTTTTGGACAACTTTCTTTCTCTTCTTGCAAAACACTCGGCAGACCTCCGTGCAGCCTCTAGAACACGATGGGAGATGTTTTCTGTGCTGGCACAGTTTGTCCTTGCCAGACAGAGTGGAAAAGCTTTTTGCAAAGATGTAGACGAGAAGCGAGGCTAAAGAAGCACGTATGGTACTCTGCAGAGCTAAGCACCGCTCCCGGACCTCTTTCGGCAGAAGGCGCACACCGCAGAGCACAGTGAGCGGCAGAATCGTCTTTGCGCGAAGAACCAGCTTCTTCGTCTCCGGGAGCCGGAGAGAGCGGCAACTTCGCAAAGGTGATGAAATAAGCTGTACAACACTGCGATTGTGTGCGCAGCTTGCCAAGTGAGAGAAAATAGTACCTGACCACTCTCCTGCCTTTTCTATTCACATGAACATTCGATTGCAAGCTGTTTTGGACAACTTTCCTTCTCTTCTTGCAAAACACTCGGCAGACCTCCGTGCAGCCTCTAGAACACGATGGGAGATGTTTTTTGTGCTGGCACAGTTTCTCCTTGCCAGACAGAGTGGAAAAGCTTTTTGCTAAGATGTAGATGAGAAGAGAGGCTAAAGACGAAGGTACGGTGCTCTGCAGAGCTAAGCACAGCTCCCGGGCCTCTTTCGGCAGAAGGCGCACACCGCAGAGCACTGTGAGCGGCAGAATCGTCTTTGCGCGAAGAAGCAGCTTCTTCGTCTCCGGGAGCCGGAGAGAGCGGCAACTTCGCAAAGGTGATGAAACAAGCTGTACAACACTGCGGTTGTGTGAGCAGCTTGCCAACTGAGAGAAAACAGTACCTGACCACTCTCCTGCCTTTTTTATTCACATGAACATTCGATTGCAAGCTGTTTTGGACAACTTTCTTTCTCCTCTTGCAAAACACTCGGCAGACCTCCGTGCAGCCTCTAGAACACGATGGGAGATGTTTTCTGTGCTGGCACAGTTTCTCCTTGCCAGACAGAGTGGAAAAGCTTTTTGCTAAGATGTAGACGAGAAGAGAGGCTAAAGAAGCAGGTATGGTGCTCTGCAGAGCTAAGCACCGCTCCCGGACCTCTTTCGGCAGAAGGCGCACACCGCAGAGCACTGTGAGCGGCAGAATCGTCTTTGCGCGAAGAAGCAGCTTCTTCGTCTCCGGGAGCCGGAGAGAGCGGCAACTTCGCAAAGGTGATGAAACAAGCTGTACAACACTGCGATTGTGTGCGCAGCTTGCCAACTGAGAGAAAACAGTACCTGACCACTCTCCTGCCTTTTCTATTCACATGAACATTCGATTGCAAGCTGTTTTGGACAACTTTCTTTCTCTTCTTGCAAAACACTCGGCAGACCTCCGTGCAGCCTCTAGAACACGATGGGAGATGTTTTCTGTGCTGGCACAGTTTCTCCTTGCCAGACAGAGTGGAAAAGCTTTTTGCTAAGATGTAGACGAGAAGAGAGGCTAAAGACGAAGGTACGGTGCTCTGCAGAGCTAAGCACCGCTCCCGGACGTCTTTCGGCAGAAGGCGCACACCGCAGAGCACTGTGAGCGGCAGAATCGTCTTTGCGCGAAGAAGCAGCTTCTTCGTCTCCGGGAGCCGGAGAGAGCGGCAGCTTCGCAAAGGTGATGAAACAAGCTGTACAACACTGCGATTGTGTGCGCAGCTTGCCAACTGAGAGAAAACAGTACCTGACCACTCTCCTGCCTTTTCTATTCACATGAACATTCGATTGCAAGCTGTTTTGGACAACTTTCTTTCTCTTCTTGCAAAACACTCGGCAGACCTCCGTGCAGCCTCTAGAACACGATGGGAGATGTTTTCTGTGCTGGCACAGTTTCTCCTTGCCAGACAGAGTGGAAAAGCTTTTTGCTAAGATGTAGACGAGAAGAGAGGCTAAAGACGAAGGTACGGTGCTCTGCAGAGCTAAGCACCGCTCCCGGACGTCTTTCGGCAGAAGGCGCACACCGCAGAGCACTGTGAGCGGCAGAATCGTCTTTGCGCGAAGAAGCAGCTTCTTCGTCTCCGGGAGCCGGAGAGAGCGGTAAGTTCGCAAAGGTGATAAAACAAGCTGTACAACACTGCGATTGTGTGCGCAGCTTGCCAACTGAGAGAAAACAGTACCTTACCACTCTCCTGCCTTTTCTATTCACATGAACATTCGATTGCAAGCTGTTTTGGACAACTTTCTTTCTCTTCTTGCAAAACACTCGGCAGACCTCCGTGCAGCCTCTAGAACACGATGGGAGATGTTTTCTGTGCTGGCACAGTTTCTCCTTGCCAGACAGAGTGGAAAAGCTTTTTGCTAAGATGTAGACAAGAAGAGAGGCTAAAGAAGCAGGTACGGTGCTCTGCAGAGCTAAGCACAGCTCCCGTGCCTCTTTCGGCAGAAGGCGCACACCGAAGAGCACTGTGAGCGGCAGAATCGTCTTTGCGCGAAGAAGCAGCTTCTTCGTCTCCGGGAGCCGGAGAGAGCGGCAACTTGGCAAAGGTGATGAAACAAGCTGTACAACACTGCGGTTGTGTGAGCAGCTTGCCAACTGAGAGAAAACAGTACCTGACCACTCTCCTGCCTTTTTTATTCACATGAACATTCGATTGCAAGCTGTTTTGGACAACTTTCTTTCTCTTCTTGCAAAACACTCGGCAGACCTCCGTGCAGCCTCTAGAACACGATGGGAGATGTTTTCTGTGCTGGCACAGTTTCTCCTTGCCAGACAGAGTGGAAAAGCTTTTTGCTAAGATGTAGACGAGAAGCGTGGCTAAAGAAGCACGTATGGTACTCTGCAGAGCTAAGCATCGCTCCCGTGCCTCTTTCGGCTGAAGCCGCACACCGCAGAGCACTGTGAGCGGCAGAATCGTCTTTGCGCGAAGAAGCAGCTTCTTCGTCTCCGGCAGCCGGAGAGAGCGGCAACTTCGCAAAGGTGATGAAACAAGCTGTACAACACTGCGATTGTGTGCGCAGCTTGCCAAGTGAGAGAAAACAGTACCTGACCACTCTCCTGCCTTTTCTATTCACATGAACATTCGATTGCAAGCTGTTTTGGACAACTTTCTTTCTCTTCTTGCAAAACACTCGGCAGACCTCCGTGCAGCCTCTAGAACACGATGGGAGATGTTTTCTGTGCTGGCAAAGTTTCTCCTTGCCAGACAGAGTGGAAAAGCTTTTTGCTAAGATGTAGACGAGAAGAGAGGCTAAAGAAGCAGGTATGGTGCTCTGCAGAGCTAAGCACCGCTCCCGGACCTCTTTCGGCAGAAGGCGCACACCGCAGAGCACTGTGAGCGGCAGAATCGTCTTTGCGCGAAGAAGCAGCTTCTTCGTCTCCGGGAGCCGGAGAGAGCGGCAACTTCGCAAAGGTGATGAAACAAGCTGTACAACACTGCGATTGTGTGCGCAGCTTGCCAACTGAGAGAAAACAGTACCTGACCACTCTCCTGCCTTTTCTATTCACATGAACATTCGATTGCAAGCTGTTTTGGACAACTTTCTTTCTCTTCTTGCAAAACACTCGGCAGACCTCCGTGCAGCCTCTAGAACACGATGGGAGATGTTTTCTGTGCTGGCACAGTTTCTCCTTGCCAGACAGAGTGGAAAAGCTTTTTGCTAAGATGTAGACGAGAAGAGAGGCTAAAGACGAAGGTACGGTGCTCTGCAGAGCTAAGCACCGCTCCCGGACGTCTTTCGGCAGAAGGCGCACACCGCAGAGCACTGTGAGCGGCAGAATCGTCTTTGCGCGAAGAAGCAGCTTCTTCGTCTCCGGGAGCCGGAGAGAGCGGCAGCTTCGCAAAGGTGATGAAACAAGCTGTACAACACTGCGATTGTGTGCGCAGCTTGCCAACTGAGAGAAAACAGTACCTGACCACTCTCCTGCCTTTTCTATTCACATGAACATTCGATTGCAAGCTGTTTTGGACAACTTTCTTTCTCTTCTTGCAAAACACTCGGCAGACCTCCGTGCAGCCTCTAGAACACGATGGGAGATGTTTTCTGTGCTGGCACAGTTTCTCCTTGCCAGACAGAGTGGAAAAGCTTTTTGCTAAGATGTAGACGAGAAGAGAGGCTAAAGACGAAGGTACGGTGCTCTGCAGAGCTAAGCACCGCTCCCGGACGTCTTTCGGCAGAAGGCGCACACCGCAGAGCACTGTGAGCGGCAGAATCGTCTTTGCGCGAAGAAGCAGCTTCTTCGTCTCCGGGAGCCGGAGAGAGCGGTAAGTTCGCAAAGGTGATAAAACAAGCTGTACAACACTGCGATTGTGTGCGCAGCTTGCCAACTGAGAGAAAACAGTACCAGACCACTCTCCTGCCTTTTCTATTCACATGAACATTCGATTGCAAGCTGTTTTGGACAACTTTCTTTCTCTTCTTGCAAAACACTCGGCAGACATCCGTGCAGCCTCTAGAACACGATGGGAGATGTTTTCTGTGCTGGCACAGTTTCTCCTTGCCAGACAGAGTGGAAAAGCTTTTTGCTAAGATGTAGACAAGAAGAGAGGCTAAAGAAGCAGGTACGGTGCTCTGCAGAGCTAAGCACAGCTCCCGTGCCTCTTTCGGCAGAAGGCGCACACCGAAGAGCACTGTGAGCGGCAGAATCGTCTTTGCGCGAAGAAGCAGCTTCTTCGTCTCCGGGAGCCGGAGAGAGCGGCAACTTGGCAAAGGTGATGAAACAAGCTGTACAACACTGCGATTGTGTGCGCAGCTTGCCAACTGAGAGAAAACAGTACCTGACCACTCTCCTGCCTTTTCTATTCACTTGAACATTCGATTGCAAGCTGTTTTGGACAACTTTCTTTCTCTTCTTGCAAAACACTCGGCAGACCTCCGTGCAGCCTCTAGAACACGATGGGAGATGTTTTCTGTTCTGGCAGAGTTTCTCCTTGCCAGACAGAGTGGAAAAGCTTTTTGCTAAGATGTAGACGAGAAGCGTGGCTAAAGAAGCACGTATGGTACTCTGCAGAGCTAAGCATCGCTCCCGGACCTCTTTCGGCAGAAGGCGCACACCGCAGAGCACAGTGAGCGGCAGAATCGTCTTTGCGCGAAGAAGCAGCTTCTTCGTCTCCGGGAGCCGGAGAGAGCGGCAACTTGGCAAAGGTGATGAAACAAGCTGTACAACACTGCGATTGTGTGCGCAGCTTGCCAACTGAGAGAAAACAGTACCTTACCACTCTCCTGCCTTTTCTATTCACATGAACATTCGATTGCAAGCTGTTTTGGACAACTTTCTTTCTCTTCTTGCAAAACACTCGGCAGACCTCCGTGCAGCCTCTAGAACACGATGGGAGATGTTTTCTGTGCTGGCACAGTTTCTCCTTGCCAGACAGAGTGGAAAAGCTTTTTGCTAAGATGTAGACGAGAAGAGAGGCTAAAGACGAAGGTACGGTGCTCTGCAGAGCTAAGCACCGCTCCCGGACGTCTTTCGGCAGAAGGCGCACACCGCAGAGCACTGTGAGCGGCAGAATCGTCTTTGCGCGAAGAAGCAGCTTCTTCGTCTCCGGGAGCCGGAGAGAGCGGCAGCTTCGCAAAGGTGATGAAACAAGCTGTACAACACTGCGATTGTGTGCGCAGCTTGCCAACTGAGAGAAAACAGTACCTGACCACTCTCCTGCCTTTTCTATTCACATGAACATTCGATTGCAAGCTGTTTTGGACAACTTTCTTTCTCTTCTTGCAAAACACTCGGCAGACCTCCGTGCAGCCTCTAGAACACGATGGGAGATGTTTTCTGTGCTGGCACAGTTTCTCCTTGCCAGACAGAGTGGAAAAGCTTTTTGCTAAGATGTAGACGAGAAGAGAGGCTAAAGACGAAGGTACGGTGCTCTGCAGAGCTAAGCACCGCTCCCGGACGTCTTTCGGCAGAAGGCGCACACCGCAGAGCACTGTGAGCGGCAGAATCGTCTTTGCGCGAAGAAGCAGCTTCTTCGTCTCCGGGAGCCGGAGAGAGCGGTAAGTTCGCAAAGGTGATAAAACAAGCTGTACAACACTGCGATTGTGTGCGCAGCTTGCCAACTGAGAGAAAACAGTACCAGACCACTCTCCTGCCTTTTCTATTCACATGAACATTCGATTGCAAGCTGTTTTGGACAACTTTCTTTCTCTTCTTGCAAAACACTCGGCAGACATCCGTGCAGCCTCTAGAACACGATGGGAGATGTTTTCTGTGCTGGCACAGTTTCTCCTTGCCAGACAGAGTGGAAAAGCTTTTTGCTAAGATGTAGACAAGAAGAGAGGCTAAAGAAGCAGGTACGGTGCTCTGCAGAGCTAAGCACAGCTCCCGTGCCTCTTTCGGCAGAAGGCGCACACCGAAGAGCACTGTGAGCGGCAGAATCGTCTTTGCGCGAAGAAGCAGCTTCTTCGTCTCCGGGAGCCGGAGAGAGCGGCAACTTGGCAAAGGTGATGAAACAAGCTGTACAACACTGCGATTGTGTGCGCAGCTTGGCAACTGAGAGAAAACAGTACCTGACCACTCTCCTGCCTTTTCTATTCACTTGAACATTCGATTGCAAGCTGTTTTGGACAACTTTCTTTCTCTTCTTGCAAAACACTCGGCAGACCTCCGTGCAGCCTCTAGAACACGATGGGAGATGTTTTCTGTTCTGGCAGAGTTTCTCCTTGCCAGACAGAGTGGAAAAGCTTTTTGCTAAGATGTAGACGAGAAGCGTGGCTAAAGAAGCACGTATGGTACTCTGCAGAGCTAAGCATCGCTCCCGGACCTCTTTCGGAAGAAGGCGCACACCGCAGAGCACAGTGAGCGGCAGAATCGTCTTTGCGCGAAGAAGCAGCTTCTTCGTCTCCGGGAGCCGGAGAGAGCGGCAACTTGGCAAAGGTGATGAAACAAGCTGTACAACACTGCGATTGTGTGCGCAGCTTGCCAACTGAGAGAAAACAGTACCTGACCACTCTCCTGCCTTTTCTATTCACATGAACATTCGATTGCAAGCTGTTTTGGACAACTTTCTTTCTCTTCTTGCAAAACACTCGGCAGACCTCCGTGCAGCCTCTAGAACACGATGGGAGATGTTTTCTGTGCTGGCACAGTTTCTCCTTGCCAGACAGAGTGGAAAAGCTTTTTGCTAAGATGTAGACGAGAAGAGAGGCTAAAGACGAAGGTACGGTGCTCTGCAGAGCTAAGCACCGCTCCCGGACGTCTTTCGGCAGAAGGCGCACACCGCAGAGCACTGTGAGCGGCAGAATCGTCTTTGCGCGAAGAAGCAGCTTCTTCGTCTCCGGGAGCCGGAGAGAGCGGCAGCTTCGCAAAGGTGATGAAACAAGCTGTACAACACTGCGATTGTGTGCGCAGCTTGCCAACTGAGAGAAAACAGTACCTGACCACTCTCCTGCCTTTTCTATTCACATGAACATTCGATTGCAAGCTGTTTTGGACAACTTTCTTTCTCTTCTTGCAAAACACTCGGCAGACCTCCGTGCAGCCTCTAGAACACGATGGGAGATGTTTTCTGTGCTGGCACAGTTTCTCCTTGCCAGACAGAGTGGAAAAGCTTTTTGCTAAGATGTAGACGAGAAGAGAGGCTAAAGACGAAGGTACGGTGCTCTGCAGAGCTAAGCACCGCTCCCGGACCTCTTTCGGCAGAAGGCGCACACCGCAGAGCACTGTGAGCGGCAGAATCGTCTTTGCGCGAAGAAGCAGCTTCTTCGTCTCCGGGAGCCGGAGAGAGCGGCAACTTCGCAAAGGTGGTGAAACAAGCTGTACAACACAGCGATTCTGTGCGCAGCTTGCCAACTGAGAGAAAACAGTACCTGACCACTCTCCTGCCTTTTCTATTCACATGAACATTCGATTGCAAGCTGTTTTGGACAACTTTCTTTCTCTTCTTGCAAAACACTCGGCAGACCTCCGTGCAGCTTCTAGAACACGATGGGAGATGTTTTCTGTGCTGGCACAGTTTCTCCTTGCCAGACAGAGTGGAAAAGCTTTTTGCTAAGATGTAGACGAGAAGCGAGGCCAAAGAAGCACGTATGGTACTCTGCAGAGCTAAGCATCGCTCCCGGACTTCTTTCGGCAGAAGGCGCACACCGCAGAGCACTGTGAGCGGCAGAATCGTCCTTGCGCGAAGAAGCAGCTTCTTCGTCTCCGGGAGCCGGAGAGAGCGGCAACTTTGCAAAGGTGATGAAACAAGCTGTACAACACTGCGATTGTGTGAGCAGCTTGCCAACTGAGAGAAAACAGTACCTGACCACTCTCCTGCCTTTTCTATTCACATGAACATTCGATTGCAAGCTGTTTTGGACAACTTTCCTTCTCTTCTTGCAAAACACTCGGCAGACCTCCGTGCAGCCTCTAGAACACGATGGGAGATGTTTTCTGTGCTGGCACAGTTTCTCCTTGCCAGACAGAGTGGAAAAGCTTTTTGCTAAGATGTAGACGAGAAGAGAGGCTAAAGAAGCAGGTATGGTGCTCTGCAGAGCTAAGCACCGCTCCCGGACCTCTTTCGGCAGAAGGCGCACACCGCAGAGCACTGTGAGCGGCAGAATCGTCTTTGCGCGAAGAAGCAGCTTCTTCGTCTCCGGGAGCCGGAGAGAGCGGCAACTTCGCAAAGGTGATGAAACAAGCTGTACAACACTGCGATTGTGTGCGCAGCTTGCCAACTGAGAGAAAACAGTACCTGACCACTCTCCTGCCTTTTCTATTCACATGAACATTCGATTGCAAGCTGTTTTGGACAACTTTCTTTCTCTTCTTGCAAAACACTCGGCAGACCTCCGTGCAGCCTCTAGAACACGATGGGAGATGTTTTCTGTGCTGGCACAGTTTCTCCTTGCCAGACAGAGTGGAAAAGCTTTTTGCTAAGATGTAGACGAGAAGAGAGGCTAAAGACGAAGGTACGGTGCTCTGCAGAGCTAAGCACCGCTCCCGGACGTCTTTCGGCAGAAGGCGCACACCGCAGAGCACTGTGAGCGGCAGAATCGTCTTTGCGCGAAGAAGCAGCTTCTTCGTCTCCGGGAGCCGGAGAGAGCGGCAGCTTCGCAAAGGTGATGAAACAAGCTGTACAACACTGCGATTGTGTGCGCAGCTTGCCAACTGAGAGAAAACAGTACCTGACCACTCTCCTGCCTTTTCTATTCACATGAACATTCGATTGCAAGCTGTTTTGGACAACTTTCTTTCTCTTCTTGCAAAACACTCGGCAGACCTCCGTGCAGCCTCTAGAACACGATGGGAGATGTTTTCTGTGCTGGCACAGTTTCTCCTTGCCAGACAGAGTGGAAAAGCTTTTTGCTAAGATGTAGACGAGAAGAGAGGCTAAAGACGAAGGTACGGTGCTCTGCAGAGCTAAGCACCGCTCCCGGACGTCTTTCGGCAGAAGGCGCACACCGCAGAGCACTGTGAGCGGCAGAATCGTCTTTGCGCGAAGAAGCAGCTTCTTCGTCTCCGGGAGCCGGAGAGAGCGGTAAGTTCGCAAAGGTGATAAAACAAGCTGTACAACACTGCGATTGTGTGCGCAGCTTGCCAACTGAGAGAAAACAGTACCAGACCACTCTCCTGCCTTTTCTATTCACATGAACATTCGATTGCAAGCTGTTTTGGACAACTTTCTTTCTCTTCTTGCAAAACACTCGGCAGACCTCCGTGCAGCCTCTAGAACACGATGGGAGATGTTTTCTGTGCTGGCACAGTTTCTCCTTGCCAGACAGAGTGGAAAAGCTTTTTGCTAAGATGTAGACAAGAAGAGAGGCTAAAGAAGCAGGTACGGTGCTCTGCAGAGCTAAGCACAGCTCCCGTGCCTCTTTCGGCAGAAGGCGCACACCGAAGAGCACTGTGAGCGGCAGAATCGTCTTTGCGCGAAGAAGCAGCTTCTTCGTCTCCGGGAGCCGGAGAGAGCGGCAACTTGGCAAAGGTGATGAAACAAGCTGTACAACACTGCGATTGTGTGCGCAGCTTGCCAACTGAGAGAAAACAGTACCTGACCACTCTCCTGCCTTTTCTATTCACTTGAACATTCGATTGCAAGCTGTTTTGGACAACTTTCTTTCTCTTCTTGCAAAACACTCGGCAGACCTCCGTGCAGCCTCTAGAAGACGATGGGAGATGTTTTCTGTTCTGGCACAGTTTCTCCTTGCCAGACAGAGTGGAAAAGCTTTTTGCAAAGATGTAGACGAGAAGCGAGGCTAAAGAAGCACGTATGGTACTCTGCAGAGCTAAGCACCGCTCCCGGACCTCTTTCGGCAGAAGGCGCACACCGCAGAGCACAGTGAGCGGCAGAATCGTCTTTGCGCGAAGAAGCTGCTTCTTCGTCTCCGGGAGCCGGAGAGAGCGGCAACTTCGCAAAGGTGATGAAATAAGCTGTACAACACTGCGATTGTGTGCGCAGCTTGCCAAGTGAGAGAAAATAGTACCTGACCACTCTCCTGCCTTTTCTATTCACATGAACATTCGATTGCAAGCTGTTTTGGACAACTTTCTTTCTCTTCTTGCAAAACACTCGGCAGACCTCCGTGCAGCCTCTAGAACACGATGGGAGATGTTTTTTGTGCTGGCACAGTTTCTCCTTGCCAGACAGAGTGGAAAAGCTTTTTGCTAAGATGTAGATGAGAAGAGAGGCTAAAGACGAAGGTACGGTGCTCTGCAGAGCTAAGCACAGCTCCCGGGCCTCTTTCGGCAGAAGGCGCACACCGCAGAGCACTGTGAGCGGCAGAATCGTCTTTGCGCGAAGAAGCAGCTTCTTCGTCTCCGGCAGCCGGAGAGAGCGGCAACTTCGCAAAGGTGATGAAACAAGCTGTACAACACTGCGGTTGTGTGAGCAGCTTGCCAACTGAGAGAAAACAGTACCTGACCACTCTCCTGCCTTTTCTATTCACATGAACATTCGATTGCAAGCTGTTTTGGACAACTTTCTTTCTCTTCTTGCAAAACACTCGGCAGACCTCCGTGCAGCCTCTAGAACACGATGGGAGATGTTTTCTGTGCTGGCACAGTTTCTCCTTGCCAGACAGAGTGGAAAAGCTTTTTGCTAAGATGTAGACGAGAAGCGTGGCTAAAGAAGCACGTATGGTACTCTGCAGAGCTAAGCATCGCTCCCGTGCCTCTTTCGGCTGAAGCCGCACACCGCAGAGCACTGTGAGCGGCAGAATCGTCTTTGCGCGAAGAAGCAGCTTCTTCGTCTCCGGCAGCCGGAGAGAGCGGCAACTTCGCAAAGGTGATGAAACAAGCTGTACAACACTGCGATTGTGTGCGCAGCTTGCCAACTGAGAGAAAACAGTACCTGACCACTCTCCTGCCTTTTCTATTCACATGAACATTCGATTGCAAGCTGTTTTGGACAACTTTCTTTCTCTTCTTGCAAAACACTCGGCAGACCTCCGTGCAGCCTCTAGAACACGATGGGAGATGTTTTCTGTGCTGGCACAGTTTCTCCTTGCCAGACAGAGTGGAAAAGCTTTTTGCTAAGATGTAGACGAGAAGAGAGGCTAAAGAAGCAGGTATGGTGCTCTGCAGAGCTAAGCACCGCTCCCGGACGTCTTTCGGCAGAAGGCGCACACCGCAGAGCACTGTGAGCGGCAGAATCGTCTTTGCGCGAAGAAGCAGCTTCTTCGTCTCCGGGAGCCGGAGATCGGCAGCTTCGCAAAGGTGATGAAACAAGCTGTACAACACTGCGATTGTGTGCGCAGCTTGCCAAGTGAGAGAAAACAGTACCTGACCACTCTCCTGCCTTTTCTATTCACATGAACATTCGATTGCAAGCTGTTTTGGACAACTTTCTTTCTCTTCTTGCAAAACACTCGGCAGACCTCCGTGCAGCCTCTAGAACACGATGGGAGATGTTTTCTGTGCTGGCACAGTTTCTCCTTGCCAGACAGAGTGGAAAAGCTTTTTGCTAAGATGTAGACGAGAAGAGAGGCTAAAGACGAAGGTACGGTGCTCTGCAGAGCTAAGCACCGCTCCCGGACGTCTTTCGGCAGAAGGCGCACACCGCAGAGCACTGTGAGCGGCAGAATCGTCTTTGCGCGAAGAAGCAGCTTCTTCGTCTCCGGGAGCCGGAGAGAGCGGTAAGTTCGCAAAGGTGATAAAACAAGCTGTACAACACTGCGATTGTGTGCGCAGCTTGCCAACTGAGAGAAAACAGTACCAGACCACTCTCCTGCCTTTTCTATTCACATGAACATTCGATTGCAAGCTGTTTTGGACAACTTTCTTTCTCTTCTTGCAAAACACTCGGCAGACCTCCGTGCAGCCTCTAGAACACGATGGGAGATGTTTTTTGTGCTGGCACAGTTTCTCCTTGCCAGACAGAGTGGAAAAGCTTTTTGCTAAGATGTAGACGAGAAGAGAGGCTAAAGACGAAGGTACGGTGCTCTGCAGAGCTAAGCACCGCTCCCGGACGTCTTTCGGCAGAAGGCGCACACCGCAGAGCACTGTGAGCGGCAGAATCGTCTTTGCGCGAAGAAGCAGCTTCTTCGTCTCCGGGAGCCGGAGAGAGCGGCAGCTTCGCAAAGGTGATGAAACAAGCTGTACAACACTGCGATTGTGTGCGCAGCTTGCCAACTGAGAGAAAACAGTACCTGACCACTCTCCTGCCTTTTCTATTCACATGAACATTCGATTGCAAGCTGTTTTGGACAACTTTCTTTCTCTTCTTGCAAAACACTCGGCAGACCTGCGTGCAGCCTCTAGAACACGATGGGAGATGTTTTCTGTGCTGGCACAGTTTCTCCTTGCCAGACAGAGTGGAAAAGCTTTTTGCTAAGATGTAGACGAGAAGCGAGGCCAAAGAAGCACGTATGGTACTCTGCAGAGCTAAGCATCGCTCCCGGACCTCTTTCGGCAGAAGGCGCACACCGCAGAGCACTGTGAGCGGCAGAATCGTCCTTGCGCGAAGAAGCAGCTTCTTCGTCTCCGGGAGCCGGAGAGAGCGGCAACTTTGCAAAGGTGATGAAACAAGCTGTACAACACTGCGATTGTGTGAGCAGCGTGCCAACTGAGAGAAAACAGTACCTGACCACTCTCCTGCCTTTTCTATTCACATGAACATTCGATTGCAAGCTGTTTTGGACAACTTTCTTTCTCTTCTTGCAAAACACTCGGCAGACCTCCGTGCAGCTTCTAGAACACGATGGGAGATGTTTTCTGTGCTGGCACAGTTTCTCCTTGCCAGACAGAGTGGAAAAGCTTTTTGCTAAGATGTAGACGAGAAGAGAGGCTAAAGACGAAGGTACGGTGCTCTGCAGAGCTAAGCACAGCTCCCGGACGTCTTTCGGCAGAAGGCGCACACCGCAGAGCACTGTGAGCGGCAGAATCGTCTTTGCGCGAAGAAGCAGCTTCTTCGTCTCCGGGAGCCGGAGAGAGCGGCAACTTCGCAAAGGTGATGAAACAAGCTGTACAACACTGCGATTGTGTGCGCAGCTTGCCAACTGAGAGAAAACAGTACCTGACCACTCTCCTGCCTTTTCTATTCACATGAACATTCGATTGCAAGCTGTTTTGGACAACTTTCTTTCTCTTCTTGCAAAACACTCGGCAGACCTCCGTGCAGCCTCTAGAACACGATGGGAGATGTTTTCTGTGCTGGCACAGTTTCTCCTTGCCAGACAGAGTGGAAAAGCTTTTTGCTAAGATGTAGACGAGAAGAGAGGCTAAAGACGAGGGTACGGTGCTCTGCAGAGCTAAGCACAGCTCCCGGACGTCTTTCGGCAGAAGGCGCACACCGCAGAGCACTGTGAGCGGCAGAATCGTCTTTGCGCGAAGAAGCAGCTTCTTCGTCTCCGGGAGCCGGAGAGAGCGGCAACTTGGCAAAGGTGATGAAACAAGCTGTACAACACTGCGATTGTGTGCGCAGCTTGCCAACTGAGAGAAAACAGTACCTGACCACTCTCCTGCCTTTTCTATTCACTTGAACATTCGATTGGAAGCTGTTTTGGACAACTTTCTTTCTCTTCTTGCAAAACACTAGGCAGACCTCCGTGGAGCCTCTAGAAGACGATGGGAGGTGTTTTCTGTGCTGGCACAGTTTCTCCTTGCCAGACAGAGTGGAAAAGCTTTTTGCTAAGATGTAGACGAGAAGCGAGGCCAAAGAAGCACGTATGGTACTCTGCAGAGCTAAGCATCGCTCCCGGACTTCTTTCGGCAGAAGGCGCACACCGCAGAGCACTGTGAGCGGCAGAATCATCTTTGCGCGAAGAAGCAGCTTCTTCGTCTCCGGGAGCCGGAGAGAGCGGCAACTTTGCAAAGGTGATGAAACAAGCTGTACAACACTGCGATTGTGTGAGCAGCTTGCCAACTGGGAGAAAACAGTACCTGACCACTCTCCTGCCTTTTCTATTCACATGAACATTCGATTGCAAGCTGTTTTGGACAACTTTCTTTCTCTTCTTGCAAAACACTCGGCAGACCTCCGTGCAGGTTCTAGAACACGATGGGAGATGTTTTCTGTGCTGGCACAGTTTCTCCTTGCCAGACAGAGTGGAAAAGCTTTTTGCTAAGATGTAGACGAGAAGAGAGGCTAAAGACGAAGGTACGGTGCTCTGCAGAGCTAAGCACCGCTCCCGGACGTCTTTCGGCAGAAGGCGCACACTGCAGAGCACTGTGAGCGGCAGAATCGTCTTTGCGCGAAGAAGCAGCTTCTTCGTCTCCGGGAGCCGGAGAGAGCGGCAACTTGGCAAAGGTGATGAAACAAGCTGTACAACACTGCGATTGTGTGCGCAGCTTGCCAAGTGAGAGAAAACAGTACCTGACCACTCTCCTGCCTTTTCTATTCACATGAACATTCGATTGCAAGCTCTTTTGGACAACTTTCTTTCTCTTCTTGCAAAACACTCGGCAGACCTCCGTGCAGCCTCTAGAACACGATGGGAGATGTTTTCTGTGCTGGCAAAGTTTCTCCTTGCCAGACAGAGTGGAAATGCTTTTTGCTAAGATGTAGACGAGAAGAGAGGCTAAAGACGAAGGTACGGTGCTCTGCAGAGCTAAGCACCGCTCCCGGACGTCTTTCGGCAGAAGGCGCACACCGCAGAGCACTGTGAGCGGCAGAATCGTCTTTGCGCGAAGAAGCAGCTTCTTCGTCTCCGGGAGCCGGAGAGAGCGGCAGCTTCGCAAAGGTGATGAAACAAGCTGTACAACACTGCGATTGTGTGCGCAGCTTGCCAACTGAGAGAAAACAGTACCTGACCACTCTCCTGCCTTTTCTATTCACATGAACATTCGATTGCAAGCTGTTTTGGACAACTTTCTTTCTCTTCTTGCAAAACACTCGGCAGACCTCCGTGCAGCCTCTAGAACACGATGGGAGATGTTTTCTGTGCTGGCACAGTTTCTCCTTGCCAGACAGAGTGGAAAAGCTTTTTGCTAAGATGTAGACAAGAAGAGAGGCTAAAGAAGCAGGTACGGTGCTCTGCAGAGCTAAGCACAGCTCCCGTGCCTCTTTCGGCAGAAGGCGCACACCGAAGAGCACTGTGAGCGGCAGAATCGTCTTTGCGCGAAGAAGCAGCTTCTTCGTCTCCGGGAGCCGGAGAGAGCGGCAACTTCGCAAAGGTGATGAAACAAGCTGTACAACACTGCGATTGTGTGCGCAGCTTGCCAACTGAGAGAAAACAGTACCTGACCACTCTCCTGCCTTTTCTATTCACATGAACATTCGATTGCAAGCTGTTTTGGACAACTTTCTTTCTCTTCTTGCAAAACACTCGGCAGACCTCCGTGCAGCCTCTAGAACACGATGGGAGATGTTTTCTGTGCTGGCAAAGTTTCTCCTTGCCAGACAGAGTGGAAAAGCTTTTTGCTAAGATGTAGACGAGAAGAGAGACTAAAGACGAAGGTACGGTGGTCTGCAGAGCTAAGCACCGCTCCCGGACCTCTTTCGGCAGAAGGCGCACACCGCAGAGCACTGTGAGCGGCAGAATCGTCTTTGCGCGAAGAAGCAGCTTCTTCGTCTCCGGGAGCCGGAGAGAGCGGCAACTTGGCAAAGGTGATGAAACAAGCTGTACAACACTGCGATTGTGTGCGCAGCTTGCCAAGTGAGAGAAAACAGTACCTGACCACTCTCCTGCCTTTTCTATTCACTTGAACATTCGATTGGAAGCTGTTTTGGACAACTTTCTTTCTCTTCTTGCAAAACACTCGGCAGACCTCCGTGGAGCCTCTAGAAGACGATGGGAGGTGTTTTCTGTGCTGGCACAGTTTCTCCTTGCCAGACAGAGTGGAAAAGCTTTTTGCTAAGATGTAGACGAGAAGCGAGGCCAAAGAAGCACGTATGGTGCTCTGCAGAGCTAAGCACCGCTCCCGGACTTCTTTCGGCAGAAGGCGCACACCGCAGAGCACTGTGAGCGGCAGAATCGTCTTTGCGCGAAGAAGCAGCTTCTTCGTCTCCGGGAGCCGGAGAGAGCGGCAACTTTGCAAAGGTGATGAAACAAGCTGTACAACACTGCGATTGTGTGAGCAGCTTGCCAACTGAGAGAAAACAGTACCTGACCACTCTCCTGCCTTTTCTATTCACATGAACATTCGATTGCAAGCTGTTTTGGACAACTTTCTTTCTCTTCTTGCAAAACACTCGGCAGACCTCCGTGCAGCTTCTAGAACACGATGGGAGATGTTTTCTGTGCTGGCACAGTTTCTCCTTGCCAGACAGAGTGGAAAAGCTTTTTGCTAAGATGTAGACGAGAAGAGAGGCTAAAGACGAAGGTACGGTGCTCTGCAGAGCTAAGCACCGCTCCCGGACGTCTTTCGGCAGAAGGCGCACACCGCAGAGCACTGTGAGCGGCAGAATCGTCTTTGCGCGAAGAAGCAGCTTCTTCGTCTCCGGGAGCCGGAGAGAGCGGCAACTTCGCAAAGGTGATGAAACAAGCTGTACAACACTGCGATTGTGTGAGCAGCTTGCCAACTGAGAGAAAACAGTACCTGACCACTCTCCTGCCTTTTCTATTCACATGAACATTCGATTGCAAGCTGTTTTGGACAACTTTCCTTCTCTTCTTGCAAAACACTCGGCAGACCTCCGTGCAGCCTCTAGAACACGATGGGAGATGTTTTTTGTGCTGGCACAGTTTCTCCTTGCCAGACAGAGTGGAAAAGCTTTTTGCTAAGATGTAGACGAGAAGAGAGGCTAAAGACGAAGGTACGGTGCTCTGCAGAGCTAAGCACAGCTCCCGGACCTCTTTCGGCAGAAGGCGCACACCGCAGAGCACTGTGAGCGGCAGAATCGTCTTTGCGCGAAGAAGCAGCTTCTTCGTCTCCGGGAGCCGGAGAGAGCGGCAACTTGGCAAAGGTGATGAAACAAGCTGTACAACACTGCGATTGTGTGCGCAGCTTGCCAACTGAGAGAAAACAGTACCTGACCACTCTCCTGCCTTTTCTATTCACATGAACATTCGATTGGAAGCTCTTTTGGACAACTTTCTTTCTCTTCTTGCAAAACACTCGGCAGACCTCCGTGCAGCCTCTAGAACACGATGGGAGATGTTTTCTGTGCTGGCACAGTTTCTCCTTGCCAGACAGAGTGGAAAAGCTTTTTGCTAAGATGTAGACAAGAAGAGAGGCTAAAGAAGCAGGTACGGTGCTCTGCAGAGCTAAGCATCGCTCCCGTGCCTCTTTCGGCAGAAGGCGCACACCGCAGAGCACTGTGAGCGGCAGAATCGTCTTTGCGCGAAGAAGCAGCTTCTTCGTCTCCGGGAGGCGGAGAGAGCGGCAACTTGGCAAAGGTGATGAAACAAGCTGTACAACACTGCGATTGTGTGCGCAGCTTTCCAAGTGAGAGAAAACAGTACCTGACCACTCTCCTGCCTTTTCTATTCACATGAACATTCGATTGGAAGCTGTTTTGGACAACTTTCTTTCTCTTCTTGCAAAACACTAGGCAGACCTCCGTGGAGCCTCTAGAAGACGATGGGAGGTGTTTTCTGTGCTGGCACAGTTTCTCCTTGCCAGACAGAGTGGAAAAGCTTTTTGCTAAGATGTAGACGAGAAGCGAGGCCAAAGAAGCACGTATGGTACTCTGCAGAGCTAAGCATCGCTCCCGGACTTCTTTCGGCAGAAGGCGCACACCGCAGAGCACTGTGAGCGGCAGAATCATCTTTGCGCGAAGAAGCAGCTTCTTCGTCTCCGGGAGCCGGAGAGAGCGGCAACTTTGCAAAGGTGATGAAACAAGCTGTACAACACTGCGATTGTGTGAGCAGCTTGCCAACTGGGAGAAAACAGTACCTGACCACTCTCCTGCCTTTTCTATTCACATGAACATTCGATTGCAAGCTGTTTTGGACAACTTTCTTTCTCTTCTTGCAAAACACTCGGCAGACCTCCGTGCAGCTTCTAGAACACGATGGGAGATGTTTTCTGTGCTGGCACAGTTTCTCCTTGCCAGACAGAGTGGAAAAGCTTTTTGCTAAGATGTAGACGAGAAGAGAGGCTAAAGACGAAGGTACGGTGCTCTGCAGAGCTAAGCACCGCTCCCGGACGTCTTTCGGCAGAAGGCGCACACTGCAGAGCACTGTGAGCGGCAGAATCGTCTTTGCGCGAAGAAGCAGCTTCTTCGTCTCCGGGAGCCGGAGAGAGCGGCAACTTGGCAAAGGTGATGAAACAAGCTGTACAACACTGCGATTGTGTGCGCAGCTTGCCAAGTGAGAGAAAACAGTACCTGACCACTCTCCTGCCTTTTCTATTCACATGAACATTCGATTGCAAGCTGTTTTGGACAACTTTCTTTCTCTTCTTGCAAAACACTCGGCAGACCTCCGTGCAGCCTCTAGAACACGATGGGAGATGTTTTCTGTGCTGGCAAAGTTTCTCCTTGCCAGACAGAGTGGAAATGCTTTTTGCTAAGATGTAGACGAGAAGAGAGGCTAAAGACGAAGGTACGGTGCTCTGCAGAGCTAAGCACCGCTCCCGGACGTCTTTCGGCAGAAGGCGCACACCGCAGAGCACTGTGAGCGGCAGAATCGTCTTTGCGCGAAGAAGCAGCTTCTTCGTCTCCGGGAGCCGGAGAGAGCGGCAGCTTCGCAAAGGTGATGAAACAAGCTGTACAACACTGCGATTGTGTGCGCAGCTTGCCAACTGAGAGAAAACAGTACCTGACCACTCTCCTGCCTTTTCTATTCACATGAACATTCGATTGCAAGCTGTTTTGGACAACTTTCTTTCTCTTCTTGCAAAACACTCGGCAGACCTCCGTGCAGCCTCTAGAACACGATGGGAGATGTTTTCTGTGCTGGCACAGTTTCTCCTTGCCAGACAGAGTGGAAAAGCTTTTTGCTAAGATGTAGACAAGAAGAGAGGCTAAAGAAGCAGGTACGGTGCTCTGCAGAGCTAAGCACAGCTCCCGTGCCTCTTTCGGCAGAAGGCGCACACCGAAGAGCACTGTGAGCGGCAGAATCGTCTTTGCGCGAAGAAGCAGCTTCTTCGTCTCCGGGAGCCGGAGAGAGCGGCAACTTCGCAAAGGTGATGAAACAAGCTGTACAACACTGCGATTGTGTGCGCAGCTTGCCAACTGAGAGAAAACAGTACCTGACCACTCTCCTGCCTTTTCTATTCACATGAACATTCGATTGCAAGCTGTTTTGGACAACTTTCTTTCTCTTCTTGCAAAACACTCGGCAGACCTCCGTGCAGCCTCTAGAACACGATGGGAGATGTTTTCTGTGCTGGCAAAGTTTCTCCTTGCCAGACAGAGTGGAAAAGCTTTTTGCTAAGATGTAGACGAGAAGAGAGACTAAAGACGAAGGTACGGTGGTCTGCAGAGCTAAGCACCGCTCCCGGACCTCTTTCGGCAGAAGGCGCACACCGCAGAGCACTGTGAGCGGCAGAATCGTCTTTGCGCGAAGAAGCAGCTTCTTCGTCTCCGGGAGCCGGAGAGAGCGGCAACTTGGCAAAGGTGATGAAACAAGCTGTACAACACTGCGATTGTGTGCGCAGCTTGCCAAGTGAGAGAAAACAGTACCTGACCACTCTCCTGCCTTTTCTATTCACTTGAACATTCGATTGGAAGCTGTTTTGGACAACTTTCTTTCTCTTCTTGCAAAACACTCGGCAGACCTCCGTGGAGCCTCTAGAAGACGATGGGAGGTGTTTTCTGTGCTGGCACAGTTTCTCCTTGCCAGACAGAGTGGAAAAGCTTTTTGCTAAGATGTAGACGAGAAGCGAGGCCAAAGAAGCACGTATGGTGCTCTGCAGAGCTAAGCACCGCTCCCGGACTTCTTTCGGCAGAAGGCGCACACCGCAGAGCACTGTGAGCGGCAGAATCGTCTTTGCGCGAAGAAGCAGCTTCTTCGTCTCCGGGAGCCGGAGAGAGCGGCAACTTTGCAAAGGTGATGAAACAAGCTGTACAACACTGCGATTGTGTGAGCAGCTTGCCAACTGAGAGAAAACAGTACCTGACCACTCTCCTGCCTTTTCTATTCACATGAACATTCGATTGCAAGCTGTTTTGGACAACTTTCTTTCTCTTCTTGCAAAACACTCGGCAGACCTCCGTGCAGCTTCTAGAACACGATGGGAGATGTTTTCTGTGCTGGCACAGTTTCTCCTTGCCAGACAGAGTGGAAAAGCTTTTTGCTAAGATGTAGACGAGAAGAGAGGCTAAAGACGAAGGTACGGTGCTCTGCAGAGCTAAGCACCGCTCCCGGACGTCTTTCGGCAGAAGGCGCACACCGCAGAGCACTGTGAGCGGCAGAATCGTCTTTGCGCGAAGAAGCAGCTTCTTCGTCTCCGGGAGCCGGAGAGAGCGGCAACTTCGCAAAGGTGATGAAACAAGCTGTACAACACTGCGATTGTGTGAGCAGCTTGCCAACTGAGAGAAAACAGTACCTGACCACTCTCCTGCCTTTTCTATTCACATGAACATTCGATTGCAAGCTGTTTTGGACAACTTTCCTTCTCTTCTTGCAAAACACTCGGCAGACCTCCGTGCAGCCTCTAGAACACGATGGGAGATGTTTTTTGTGCTGGCACAGTTTCTCCTTGCCAGACAGAGTGGAAAAGCTTTTTGCTAAGATGTAGACGAGAAGAGAGGCTAAAGACGAAGGTACGGTGCTCTGCAGAGCTAAGCACAGCTCCCGGACCTCTTTCGGCAGAAGGCGCACACCGCAGAGCACTGTGAGCGGCAGAATCGTCTTTGCGCGAAGAAGCAGCTTCTTCGTCTCCGGGAGCCGGAGAGAGCGGCAACTTGGCAAAGGTGATGAAACAAGCTGTACAACACTGCGATTGTGTGCGCAGCTTGCCAACTGAGAGAAAACAGTACCTGACCACTCTCCTGCCTTTTCTATTCACATGAACATTCGATTGGAAGCTCTTTTGGACAACTTTCTTTCTCTTCTTGCAAAACACTCGGCAGACCTCCGTGCAGCCTCTAGAACACGATGGGAGATGTTTTCTGTGCTGGCACAGTTTCTCCTTGCCAGACAGAGTGGAAAAGCTTTTTGCTAAGATGTAGACAAGAAGAGAGGCTAAAGAAGCAGGTACGGTGCTCTGCAGAGCTAAGCATCGCTCCCGTGCCTCTTTCGGCAGAAGGCGCACACCGCAGAGCACTGTGAGCGGCAGAATCGTCTTTGCGCGAAGAAGCAGCTTCTTCGTCTCCGGGAGGCGGAGAGAGCGGCAACTTGGCAAAGGTGATGAAACAAGCTGTACAACACTGCGATTGTGTGCGCAGCTTTCCAAGTGAGAGAAAACAGTACCTGACCACTCTCCTGCCTTTTCTATTCACATGAACATTCGATTGCAAGCTGTTTTGGACAACTTTCTTTCTCTTCTTGCAAAACACTCGGCAGACCTCCGTGCAGCCTCTAGAACACGATGGGAGATGTTTTCTGTGCTGGCAAAGTTTCTCCTTGCCAGACAGAGTGGAAAAGCTTTTTGCTAAGATGTAGAAGAGAAGCGTGGCTAAAGAAGCACGTATGGTACTCTGCAGAGCTAAGCATCGCTCCCGGACTTCTTTCGGCAGAAGGCGCACACCGCAGAGCACAGTGAGCGGCAGAATCGTCTTTGCGCGAAGAATCAGCTTCTTCGTCTCCGGGAGCCGGAGAGAGCGGCAAGTTGGCAAAGGTGATGAAACAAGCTGTACAACACTGCGATTGTGTGAGCAGCTTGCCAAGTGAGAGAAAACAGTACCTGACCACTCTCCTGCCTTTTCTATTCACATGAACATTCGATTGCAAGCTGTTTTGGACAACTTTCCTTCTCTTCTTGCAAAACACTCGGCAGACCTCCGTGCAGCCTCTAGAACACGATGGGAGATGTTTTCTGTGCTGGCACAGTTTCTCCTTGCCAGACAGAGTGGAAAAGCTTTTTGCTAAGATGTAGACGAGAAGAGAGGCTAAAGACGAAGGTACGGTGCTCTGCAGAGCTAAGCACCGCTCCCGGACCTCTTTCGGCAGAAGGCGCACACCGCAGAGCACTGTGAGCGGCAGAATCGTCTTTGCGCGAAGAAGCAGCTTCTTCGTCTCCGGGAGCCGGAGAGAGCGGCAACTTCGCAAAGGTGATGAAACAAGCTGTACAACACAGCGATTCTGTGCGCAGCTTGCCAACTGAGAGAAAACAGTACCTGACCACTCTCCTGCCTTTTCTATTCACATGAACATTCGATTGCAAGCTGTTTTGGACAACTTTCTTTCTCTTCTTGCAAAACACTCGGCAGACCTCCGTGCAGCTTCTAGAACACGATGGGAGATGTTTTCTGTGCTGGCACAGTTTCTCCTTGCCAGACAGAGTGGAAAAGCTTTTTGCTAAGATGTAGACGAGAAGCGAGGCCAAAGAAGCACGTATGGTACTCTGCAGAGCTAAGCATCGCTCCCGGACTTCTTTCGGCAGAAGGCGCACACCGCAGAGCACTGTGAGCGGCAGAATCGTCCTTGCGCGAAGAAGCAGCTTCTTCGTCTCCGGGAGCCGGAGAGAGCGGCAACTTGGCAAAGGTGATGAAACAAGCTGTACAACACTGCGATTGTGTGAGCAGCTTGCCAACTGAGAGAAAACAGTACCTGACCACTCTCCTGCCTTTTCTATTCACATGAACATTCGATTGCAAGCTGTTTTGGACAACTTTCTTTCTCTTCTTGCAAAACACTCGGCAGACCTCCGTGCAGCTTCTAGAACACGATGGGAGATGTTTTCTGTGCTGGCACAGTTTCTCCTTGCCAGACAGAGTGGAAAAGCTTTTTGCTAAGATGTAGACGAGAAGAGAGGCTAAAGACGAAGGTACGGTGCTCTGCAGAGCTAAGCACCGCTCCCGGACGTCTTTCGGCAGAAGGCGCACACCGCAGAGCACTGTGAGCGGCAGAATCGTCTTTGCGCGAAGAAGCAGCTTCTTCGTCTCCGGGAGCCGGAGAGAGCGGCAGTTTCGCAAAGGTGATGAAACAAGCTGTACAACACTGCGATTGTGTGCGCAGCTTGCCAACTGAGAGAAAACAGTACCTGACCACTCTCCTGCCTTTTCTATTCACTTGAACATTCGATTGCAAGCTGTTTTGGACAACTTTCTTTCTCTTCTTGCAAAACACTCGGCAGACCTCCGTGCAGCCTCTAGAACACGATGGGAGATGTTTTCTGTTCTGGCACAGTTTCTCCTTGCCAGACAGAGTGGAAAAGCTTTTTGCTAAGATGTAGACGAGAAGCGTGGCTAAAGATGTACGTATGGTACTCTGCAGAGCTAAGCATCGCTCCCGGACTTCTTTCGGCAGAAGGCGCACACCGCAGAGCACTGTGAGCGGCAGAATCGTCTTTGCGCGAAGAAGCAGCTTCTTCGTCTCCGGGAGCCGGAGAGAGCGGCAACTTTGCAAAGGTGATGAAACAAGCTGTACAACACTGCGATTGTGTGAGCAGCTTGCCAACTGAGAGAAAACAGTACCTGACCACTCTCCTGCCTTTTCTATTCACATGAACATTCGATTGCAAGCTGTTTTGGACAACTTTCTTTCTCTTCTTGCAAAACTCTCGGCAGACCTGTGTGCAGCCTCTAGAACACGATGGGAGATGTTTTCTGTGCTGGCACAGTTTCTCCTTGCCAGACAGAGTGGAAAAGCTTTTTGCTAAGATGTAGACGAGAAGCGTGGCTAAAGAAGCACGTATGGTACTCTGCAGAGCTAAGCATCGCTCCCGGACTTCTTTCGGCAGAAGGCGCACACCGCAGAGCACTGTGAGCGGCAGAATCGTCTTTGCGCGAAGAAGCAGCTTCTTCGTCTCCGGGAGCCGGAGAGAGCGGCAACTTTGCAAAGGTGATGAAACAAGCTGTACAACACTGCGATTGTGTGAGCAGCTTGCCAACTGAGAGAAAACAGTACCTGACCACTCTCCTGCCTTTTCTATTCACATGAACATTCGATGTCAAGCTGTTTTGGACAACTTTCTTTCTCTTCTTGCAAAACTCTCGGCAGACCTGTGTGCAGCCTCTAGAACACGATGGGAGATGTTTTCTGTGCTGGCACAGTTTCTCCTTGCCAGACAGAGTGGAAAAGCTTTTTGCTAAGATGTAGACGAGAAGCGTGGCTAAAGAAGCACGTATGGTACTCTGCAGAGCTAAGCATCGCTCCCGGACTTCTTTCGGCAGAAGGCGCACACCGCAGAGCACAGTGAGCGGCAGAATCGTCTTTGCGCGAAGAAGCAGCTTCTTCGTCTCCGGGAGCCGGAGAGAGCGGCAACTTCGCAAAGGTGATGAAACAAGCTTACAACACTGCGATTGTGTGCGCAGCTTGCCAACTGAGAGAAAACAGTACCTGACCACTCTCCTGCCTTTTCCATTCACATGAACATTCGATTGCAAGCTGTTTTGGACAACTTTCTTTCTCTTCTTGCAAAACACTCGGCAGACCTGCGTGCAGCCTCTAGAACACGATGGGAGATGTTTTCTGTGCTGGCACAGTTTCTCCTTGCCAGACAGAGTGGAAAAGCTTTTTGCTAAGATGTAGACGAGAAGAGAGGCTAAAGACGAAGGTACGGTGCTCTGCAGAGCTAAGCACCGCTCCCGTGCGTCTTTCGGCAGATGGCGCACACTGCAGAGCACTGTGAGCGGCAGAATCGTCTTTGCGCGAAGAAGCAGCTTCTTCGTCTCCGGGAGCCGGAGAGAGCGGCAACTTTGCAAAGGTGATGAAACAAGCTGTACAACACTGCGATTGTGTGAGCAGCTTGCCAAGTGAGAGAAAACAGTACCTGACCACTCTCCTGCCTTTTCTATTCACATGAACATTCGATTGCAAGCTGTTTTGGACAACTTTCTTTCTCTTCTTGCAAAACACTCGGCAGACCTCCGTGCAGCTTCTAGAAGACGATGGGAGATGTTTTCTGTGCTGGCACAGTTTCTCCTTGCCAGACAGAGTGGAAAAGCTTTTTGCTAAGATGTAGACGAGAAGCGAGGCTAAAGAAGCACCTATGGTGCTCTGCAGAGCTAAGCACCGCTCCCGGACGTCTTTCGGCAGAAGGCGCACACCGCAGAGCACTGTGAGCGGCAGGATCGTCTTTGCGCGAAGAAGCAGCTTCTTCGTCTCCGGGAGCCGGAGAGAGCGGCAACTTCGCAAAGGTGATGAAACAAGCTGTACAACACTGCGATTGTGTGCGCAGCTTGCCAACTGAGAGAAAACAGTACCTGACCACTCTCCTGCCTTTTCTATTCACATGAACATTCGATTGCAAGCTGTTTTGGACAACTTTCTTTCTCTTCTTGCAAAACACTCGGCAGACCTCCGTGCAGCCTCTAGAACACGATGGGAGATGTTTTCTGTTCTGGCAAAGTTTCTCCTTGCCAGACAGAGTGGAAAAGCTTTTTGCTAAGATGTAGACGAGAAGAGAGGCTAAAGACGAAGGTACGGTGCTCTGCAGAGCTAAGCACGACTCCCGGACCTCTTTCAGCAGAAGGCGCACACCGCAGAGCACTGTGAGCGGCAGAATCGTCTTTGCGCGAAGAAGCAGCTTCTTCGTCTCCGGCAGCCGGAGAGAGCGGCAACTTCGCAAAGGTGATGAAACAAGCTGTACAAAACTGCGATTGTGTGCGCAGCTTGCCAACTGAGAGAAAACAGTACCTGACCACTCTCCTGCCTTTTCTATTCACATGAACATTCGATTGCAAGCTGTTTTGGACAACTTTCTTTCTCTTCTTGCAAAACACTCGGCAGACCTCCGTGCAGCCTCTAGAACACGATGGGAGATGTTTTGTGTGCTGGCACAGTTTGTCCTTGACAGACAGAGTGGAAAAGCTTTTTGCTAAGATGTAGACGAGAAGAGAGGCTAAAGAAGCAGGTATGGTGCTCTGCAGAGCTAAGCACCGCTCCCGGACGTCATTCGGCAGAAGGCGCACACCGCAGAGCACTGTGAGCGGCAGAATCGTCTTTGCGCGAAGAAGCAGCTTCTTCGTCTCCGGGAGCCGGAGAGAGCGGCAACTTCGCAAAGGTGATGAAACAAGCTGTACAACACTGCGATTGTGTGCGCAGCTTGCCAACTGAGAGAAAACAGTACCTGACCACTCTCCTGCCTTTTCTATTCACATGAACATTCGATTGCAAGCTGTTTTGGACAACTTTCTTTCTCTTCTTGCAAAACACTCGGCAGACCTCCGTGCAGCCTCTAGAACACGATGGGAGATGTTTTCTGTGCTGGCACAGTTTCTCCTTGCCAGACAGAGTGGAAAAGCTTTTTGCTAAGATGTAGACGAGAAGAGAGGCTAAAGACGAAGGTACGGTGCTCTGCAGAGCTAAGCACCGCTCCCGGACGTCTTTCGGCAGAAGGCGCACACCGCAGAGCACTGTGAGCGGCAGAATCGTCTTTGCGCGAAGAAGCAGCTTCTTCGTCTCCGGGAGCCGGAGAGAGCGGCAGCTTCGCAAAGGTGATGAAACAAGCTGTACAACACTGCGATTGTGTGCGCAGCTTGCCAACTGAGAGAAAACAGTACCTGACCACTCTCCTGCCTTTTCTATTCACATGAACATTCGATTGCAAGCTGTTTTGGACAACTTTCTTTCTCTTCTTGCAAAACACTCGGCAGACCTCCGTGCAGCCTCTAGAACACGATGGGAGATGTTTTCTGTGCTGGCACAGTTTCTCCTTGCCAGACAGAGTGGAAAAGCTTTTTGCTAAGATGTAGACGAGAAGAGAGGCTAAAGACGAAGGTACGGTGCTCTGCAGAGCTAAGCACCGCTCCCGGACCTCTTTCGGCAGAAGGCGCACACCGCAGAGCACTGTGAGCGGCAGAATCGTCTTTGCGCGAAGAAGCAGCTTCTTCGTCTCCGGGAGCCGGAGAGAGCGGCAACTTCGCAATGGTGATGAAACAAGCTGTACAACACTGCGATTCTGTGCGCAGCTTGCCAACTGAGAGAAAACAGTACCTGACCACTCTCCTGCCTTTTCTATTCACATGAACATTCGATTGCAAGCTGTTTTGGACAACTTTCTTTCTCTTCTTGCAAAACACTCGGCAGACCTCCGTGCAGCTTCTAGAAGACGATGGGAGATGTTTTCTGTGCTGGCACAGTTTCTCCTTGCCAGACAGAGTGGAAAAGCTTTTTGCTAAGATGTAGACGAGAAGCGAGGCTAAAGAAGCACGTATGGTGCTCTGCAGAGCTAAGCACCGCTCCCGGACGTCTTTCGGCAGAAGGCGCACACCGCAGAGCACTGTGAGCGGCAGGATCGTCTTTGCGCGAAGAAGCAGCTTCTTCGTCTCCGGGAGCCGGAGAGAGCGGCAACTTCGCAAAGGTGATGAAACAAGCTGTACAACACTGCGATTGTGTGCGCAGCTTGCCAACTGAGAGAAAACAGTACCTGACCACTCTCCTGCCTTTTCTATTCACATGAACATTCGATTGCAAGCTGTTTTGGACAACTTTCTTTCTCTTCTTGCAAAACACTCGGCAGACCTCCGTGCAGCCTCTAGAACACGATGGGAGATGTTTTCTGTTCTGGCAAAGTTTCTCCTTGCCAGACAGAGTGGAAAAGCTTTTTGCTAAGATGTAGACGAGAAGAGAGGCTAAAGACGAAGGTACGGTGCTCTGCAGAGCTAAGCACCACTCCCGGACCTCTTTCAGCAGAAGGCGCACACCGCAGAGCACTGTGAGCGGCAGAATCGTCTTTGCGCGAAGAAGCAGCTTCTTCGTCTCCGGCAGCCGGAGAGAGCGGCAACTTCGCAAAGGTGATGAAACAAGCTGTACAAAACTGCGATTGTGTGCGCAGCTTGCCAAGTGAGAGAAAACAGTACCTGACCACTCTCCTGCCTTTTCTATTCACATGAACATTCGATTGCAAGCTGTTTTGGACAACTTTCTTTCTCTTCTTGCAAAACACTCGGCAGACCTGCGTGCAGCCTCTAGAACACGATGGGAGATGTTTTGTGTGCTGGCACAGTTTGTCCTTGACAGACAGAGTGGAAAAGCTTTTTGCTAAGATGTAGACGAGAAGCGAGGCTAAAGAAGCACGGATGGTACTCTGCAGAGCTAAGCATCGCTCCCGGACGTCTTTCGGCAGAAGGCGCACACCGCAGAGCACTGTGAGCGGCAGAATCGTCTTTGCGCGAAGAAGCAGCTTCTTCGTCTCCGGGAGCCGGAGAGAGCGGCAACTTCGCAAAGGTGATGAAACAAGCTGTACAACACTGCGATTGTGTGCGCAGCTTGCCAACTGAGAGAAAACAGTACCTGACCACTCTCCTGCCTTTTCTATTCACATGAACATTCGATTGCAAGCTGTTTTGGACAACTTTCTTTCTCTTCTTGCAAAACACTCGGCAGACCTCCGTGCAGCCTCTAGAACACGATGGGAGATGTTTTCTGTGCTGGCACAGTTTCTCCTTGCCAGACAGAGTGGAAAAGCTTTTTGCTAAGATGTAGACGAGAAGAGAGGCTAAAGACGAAGGTACGGTGCTCTGCAGAGCTAAGCACCGCTCCCGTGCCTCTTTCGGCAGAAGGCACACACCGCAGAGCACTGTGAGCGGCAGAATCGTCTTTGCGCGAAGAAGCATCTTCTTCGTCTCCGGGAGCCGGAGAGAGCGGCAACTTCGCAAAGGTGATGAAACAAGCTGTACAACACTGCGATTGTGTGCGCAGCTTGCCAACTGAGAGAAAACAGTACCTGACCACTCTCCTGCCTTTTCTATTCACTTGAACATTCGATTGCAAGCTGTTTTGGACAACTTTCTTTCTCTTCTTGCAAAACACTCGGCAGACCTCCGTGCAGCCTCTAGAAGACGATGGGAGATGTTTTCTCTTCTGGCACAGTTTCTCCTTGCCAGACAGAGTGGAAAAGCTTTTTGCTAAGATGTAGACGAGAAGCGTGGCTAAAGAAGCACGTATGGTACTCTGCAGAGCTAAGCATCGCTCCCGGACTTCTTTCGGCAGAAGGCGCACACCGCAGAGCACAGTGAGCGGCAGAATCGTCTTTGCGCGAAGAAGCAGCTTCTTCGTCTCCGGGAGCCGGAGAGAGCGGCAACTTGGCAAAGGTGATGAAACAAGCTGTACAACACTGCGATTGTGTGCGCAGCTTGCCAACTGAGAGAAAACAGTACCTTACCACTCTCCTGCCTTTTCTATTCACATGAACATTCGATTGCAAGCTGTTTTGGACAACTTTCTTTCTCTTCTTGCAAAACACTCGGCAGACCTCCGTGCAGCCTCTAGAACACGATGGGAGATGTTTTCTGTGCTGGCAAAGTTTCTCCTTGCCAGACAGAGTGGAAAAGCTTTTTGCTAAGATGTAGACGAGAAGAGAGGCTAAAGAAGCAGGTATGGTGCTCTGCAGAGCTAAGCACCGCTCCCGGACGTCTTTCGGCAGAAGGCGCACACCGCAGAGCACTGTGAGCGGCAGAATCGTCTTTGCGCGAAGAAGCAGCTTCTTCGTCTCCGGGAGCCGGAGAGAGCGGCAACTTCGCAAAGGTGATGAAACAAGCTGTACAACACTGCGATTGTGTGCGCAGCTTGCCAACTGAGAGAAAACAGTACCTGACCACTCTCCTGCCTTTTCTATTCACATGAACATTCGATTGCAAGCTGTTTTGGACAACTTTCTTTCTCTTCTTGCAAAACACTCGGCAGACCTCCGTGCAGCCTCTAGAACACGATGGGAGATGTTTTCTGTGCTGGCACAGTTTCTCCTTGCCAGACAGAGTGGAAAAGCTTTTTGCTAAGATGTAGACGAGAAGAGAGGCTAAAGACGAAGGTACGGTGCTCTGCAGAGCTAAGCACCGCTCCCGGACGTCTTTCGGCAGAAGGCGCACACCGCAGAGCACTGTGAGCGGCAGAATCGTCTTTGCGCGAAGAAGCAGCTTCTTCGTCTCCGGGAGCCGGAGAGAGCGGCAGCTTCGCAAAGGTGATGAAACAAGCTGTACAACACTGCGATTGTGTGCGCAGCTTGCCAACTGAGAGAAAACAGTACCTGACCACTCTCCTGCCTTTTCTATTCACATGAACATTCGATTGCAAGCTGTTTTGGACAACTTTCTTTCTCTTCTTGCAAAACACTCGGCAGACCTCCGTGCAGCCTCTAGAACACGATGGGAGATGTTTTCTGTGCTGGCACAGTTTCTCCTTGCCAGACAGAGTGGAAAAGCTTTTTGCTAAGATGTAGACGAGAAGAGAGGCTAAAGACGAAGGTACGGTGCTCTGCAGAGCTAAGCACCGCTCCCGGACCTCTTTCGGCAGAAGGCGCACACCGCAGAGCACTGTGAGCGGCAGAATCGTCTTTGCGCGAAGAAGCAGCTTCTTCGTCTCCGGGAGCCGGAGAGAGCGGCAACTTCGCAATGGTGATGAAACAAGCTGTACAACACTGCGATTGTGTGCGCAGCTTGCCAACTGAGAGAAAACAGTACCTGACCACTCTCCTGCCTTTTCTATTCACATGAACATTCGATTGCAAGCTGTTTTGGACAACTTTCTTTCTCTTCTTGCAAAACACTCGGCAGACCTCCGTGCAGCCTCTAGAACACGATGGGAGATGTTTTCTGTGCTGGCACAGTTTCTCCTTGCCAGACAGAGTGGAAAAGCTTTTTGCTAAGATGTAGACGAGAAGAGAGACTAAAGACGAAGGTACGGTGCTCTGCAGAGCTAAGCACCGCTCCCGGACCTCTTTCGGCAGAAGGCGCACACCGCAGAGCACTGTGAGCGGCAGAATCGTCTTTGCGCGAAGAAGCAGCTTCTTCGTCTCCGGGAGCCGGAGAGAGCGGTAAGTTCGCAAAGGTGATAAAACAAGCTGTACAACACTGCGATTGTGTGCGCAGCTTGCCAACTGAGAGAAAACAGTACCAGCCCACTCTCCTGCCTTTTCTATTCACATGAACATTCGATTGCAAGCTGTTTTGGACAACTTTCTTTCTCTTCTTGCAAAACACTCGGCAGACCTCCGTGCAGCCTCTAGAACACGATGGGAGATGTTTTCTGTGCTGGCACAGTTTCTCCTTGCCAGACAGAGTGGAAAAGCTTTTTGCTAAGATGTAGACAAGAAGAGAGGCTAAAGAAGCAGGTACGGTGCTCTGCAGAGCTAAGCACAGCTCCCGTGCCTCTTTCGGCAGAAGGCGCACACCGAAGAGCACTGTGAGCGGCAGAATCGTCTTTGCGCGAAGAAGCAGCTTCTTCGTCTCCGGGAGCCGGAGAGAGCGGCAACTTCGCAAAGGTGATGAAACAAGCTGTACAACACTGCGATTGTGTGCGCAGCTTGCCAACTGAGAGAAAACAGTACCTGACCACTCTCCTGCCTTTTCTATTCACATGAACATTCGATTGCAAGCTGTTTTGGACAACTTTCTTTCTCTTCTTGCAAAACACTCGGCAGACCTCCGTGCAGCCTCTAGAACACGATGGGAGATGTTTTCTGTGCTGGCAAAGTTTCTCCTTGCCAGACAAGTGGAAAAGCTTTTTGCTAAGATGTAGACGAGAAGAGAGACTAAAGACGAAGGTACGGTGGTCTGCAGAGCTAAGCACCGCTCCCGGACCTCTTTCGGCAGAAGGCGCACACCGCAGAGCACTGTGAGCGGCAGAATCGTCTTTGCGCGAAGAAGCAGCTTCTTCGTCTCCGGGAGCCGGAGAGAGCGGCAACTTGGCAAAGGTGATGAAACAAGCTGTACAACACTGCGATTGTGTGCGCAGCTTGCCAAGTGAGAGAAAACAGTACCTGACCACTCTCCTGCCTTTTCTATTCACTTGAACATTCGATTGGAAGCTGTTTTGGACAACTTTCTTTCTCTTCTTGCAAAACACTCGGCAGACCTCCGTGGAGCCTCTAGAAGACGATGGGAGGTGTTTTCTGTGCTGGCACAGTTTCTCCTTGCCAGACAGAGTGGAAAAGCTTTTTGCTAAGATGTAGACGAGAAGCGAGGCCAAAGAAGCACGTATGGTGCTCTGCAGAGCTAAGCACCGCTCCCGGACTTCTTTCGGCAGAAGGCGCACACCGCAGAGCACTGTGAGCGGCAGAATCGTCTTTGCGCGAAGAAGCAGCTTCTTCGTCTCCGGGAGCCGGAGAGAGCGGCAACTTTGCAAAGGTGATGAAACAAGCTGTACAACACTGCGATTGTGTGAGCAGCTTGCCAACTGAGAGAAAACAGTACCTGACCACTCTCCTGCCTTTTCTATTCACATGAACATTCGATTGCAAGCTGTTTTGGACAACTTTCTTTCTCTTCTTGCAAAACACTCGGCAGACCTCCGTGCAGCCTCTAGAACACGATGGGAGATGTTTTCTGTGCTGGCACAGTTTCTCCTTGCCAGACAGAGTGGAAAAGCTTTTTGCTAAGATGTAGACGAGAAGAGAGGCTAAAGACGAAGGTACGGTGCTCTGCAGAGCTAAGCACAGCTCCCGGACCTCTTTCGGCAGAAGGCGCACACCGCAGAGCACTGTGAGCGGCAGAATCGTCTTTGCGCGAAGAAGCAGCTTCTTCGTCTCCGGGAGCCGGAGAGAGCGGCAACTTGGCAAAGGTGATGAAACAAGCTGTACAACACTGCGATTGTGTGCGCAGCTTGCCAACTGAGAGAAAACAGTACCTGACCACTCTCCTGCCTTTTCTATTCACATGAACATTCGATTGCAAGCTGTTTTGGACAACTTTCTTTCTCTTCTTGCAAAACACTCGGCAGACCTCCGTGCAGCCTCTAGAACACGATGGGAGATGTTTTCTGTGCTGGCACAGTTTCTCCTTGCCAGACAGAGTGGAAAAGCTTTTTGCTAAGATGTAGACAAGAAGAGAGGCTAAAGAAGCAGGTACGGTGCTCTGCAGAGCTAAGCATCGCTCCCGTGCCTCTTTCGGCAGAAGGCGCACACCGCAGAGCACTGTGAGCGGCAGAATCGTCTTTGCGCGAAGAAGCAGCTTCTTCGTCTCCGGGAGGCGGAGAGAGCGGCAACTTGGCAAAGGTGATGAAACAAGCTGTACAACACTGCGATTGTGTGCGCAGCTTTCCAAGTGAGAGAAAACAGTACCTGACCACTCTCCTGCCTTTTCTATTCACATGAACATTCGATTGCAAGCTGTTTTGGACAACTTTCTTTCTCTTCTTGCAAAACACTCGGCAGACCTCCGTGCAGCCTCTAGAACACGATGGGAGATGTTTTCTGTGCTGGCAAAGTTTCTCCTTGCCAGACAGAGTGGAAAAGCTTTTTGCTAAGATGTAGAAGAGAAGCGTGGCTAAAGAAGCACGTATGGTACTCTGCAGAGCTAAGCATCGCTCCCGGACTTCTTTCGGCAGAAGGCGCACACCGCAGAGCACAGTGAGCGGCAGAATCGTCTTTGCGCGAAGAATCAGCTTCTTCGTCTCCGGGAGCCGGAGAGAGCGGCAAGTTGGCAAAGGTGATGAAACAAGCTGTACAACACTGCGATTGTGTGAGCAGCTTGCCAAGTGAGAGAAAACAGTACCTGACCACTCTCCTGCCTTTTCTATTCACATGAACATTCGATTGCAAGCTGTTTTGGACAACTTTCCTTCTCTTCTTGCAAAACACTCGGCAGACCTCCGTGCAGCCTCTAGAACACGATGGGAGATGTTTTCTGTGCTGGCACAGTTTCTCCTTGCCAGACAGAGTGGAAAAGCTTTTTGCTAAGATGTAGACGAGAAGAGAGACTAAAGAAGCAGGTATGGTGCTCTGCAGAGCTAAGCACCGCTCTCGGACGTCTTTCGGCAGAAGGCGCACACCGCAGAGCACTGTGAGCGGCAGAATCGTCTTTGCGCGAAGAAGCAGCTTCTTCGTCTCCGGGAGCCGGAGAGAGCGGCAACTTCGCAAAGGTGATGAAACAAGCTGTACAACACTGCGATTATGTGCGCAGCTTGCCAAGTGAGAGAAAACAGTACCTGACCACTCTCCTGCCTTTTCTATTCACATGAACATTCGATTGCAAGCTGTTTTGGACAACTTTCTTTCTCTTCTTGCAAAACACTCGGCAGACCTCCGTGCAGCCTCTAGAACACGATGGGAGATGTTTTCTGTGCTGGCACAGTTTCTCCTTGCCAGACAGAGTGGAAAAGCTTTTTGCTAAGATGTAGACGAGAAGAGAGGCTAAAGACGAAGGTACGGTGCTCTGCAGAGCTAAGCACCGCTCCCGGACGTCTTTCGGCAGAAGGCGCACACCGCAGAGCACTGTGAGCGGCAGAATCGTCTTTGCGCGAAGAAGCAGCTTCTTCGTCTCCGGGAGCCGGAGAGAGCGGCAGCTTCGCAAAGGTGATGAAACAAGCTGTACAACACTGCGATTGTGTGCGCAGCTTGCCAACTGAGAGAAAACAGTACCTGACCACTCTCCTGCCTTTTCTATTCACATGAACATTCGATTGCAAGCTGTTTTGGACAACTTTCTTTCTCTTCTTGCAAAACACTCGGCAGACCTCCGTGCAGCCTCTAGAACACGATGGGAGATGTTTTCTGTGCTGGCACAGTTTCTCCTTGCCAGACAGAGTGGAAAAGCTTTTTGCTAAGATGTAGACAAGAAGAGAGGCTAAAGAAGCAGGTACGGTGCTCTGCAGAGCTAAGCACAGCTCCCGTGCCTCTTTCGGCAGAAGGCGCACACCGAAGAGCACTGTGAGCGGCAGAATCGTCTTTGCGCGAAGAAGCAGCTTCTTCGTCTCCGGGAGCCGGAGAGAGCGGCAACTTCGCAAAGGTGATGAAACAAGCTGTACAACACTGCGATTGTGTGCGCAGCTTGCCAACTGAGAGAAAACAGTACCTGACCACTCTCCTGCCTTTTCTATTCACATGAACATTCGATTGCAAGCTGTTTTGGACAACTTTCTTTCTCTTCTTGCAAAACACTCGGCAGACCTCCGTGCAGCCTCTAGAACACGATGGGAGATGTTTTCTGTGCTGGCAAAGTTTCTCCTTGCCAGACAGAGTGGAAAAGCTTTTTGCTAAGATGTAGACGAGAAGAGAGACTAAAGACGAAGGTACGGTGGTCTGCAGAGCTAAGCACCGCTCCCGGACCTCTTTCGGCAGAAGGCGCACACCGCAGAGCACTGTGAGCGGCAGAATCGTCTTTGCGCGAAGAAGCAGCTTCTTCGTCTCCGGGAGCCGGAGAGAGCGGCAACTTGGCAAAGGTGATGAAACAAGCTGTACAACACTGCGATTGTGTGCGCAGCTTGCCAAGTGAGAGAAAACAGTACCTGACCACTCTCCTGCCTTTTCTATTCACTTGAACATTCGATTGGAAGCTGTTTTGGACAACTTTCTTTCTCTTCTTGCAAAACACTCGGCAGACCTCCGTGGAGCCTCTAGAAGACGATGGGAGGTGTTTTCTGTGCTGGCACAGTTTCTCCTTGCCAGACAGAGTGGAAAAGCTTTTTGCTAAGATGTAGACGAGAAGCGAGGCCAAAGAAGCACGTATGGTGCTCTGCAGAGCTAAGCACCGCTCCCGGACTTCTTTCGGCAGAAGGCGCACACCGCAGAGCACTGTGAGCGGCAGAATCGTCTTTGCGCGAAGAAGCAGCTTCTTCGTCTCCGGGAGCCGGAGAGAGCGGCAACTTTGCAAAGGTGATGAAACAAGCTGTACAACACTGCGATTGTGTGAGCAGCTTGCCAACTGAGAGAAAACAGTACCTGACCACTCTCCTGCCTTTTCTATTCACATGAACATTCGATTGCAAGCTGTTTTGGACAACTTTCTTTCTCTTCTTGCAAAACACTCGGCAGACCTCCGTGCAGCTTCTAGAACACGATGGGAGATGTTTTCTGTGCTGGCACAGTTTCTCCTTGCCAGACAGAGTGGAAAAGCTTTTTGCTAAGATGTAGACGAGAAGAGAGGCTAAAGACGAAGGTACGGTGCTCTGCAGAGCTAAGCACCGCTCCCGGACGTCTTTCGGCAGAAGGCGCACACCGCAGAGCACTGTGAGCGGCAGAATCGTCTTTGCGCGAAGAAGCAGCTTCTTCGTCTCCGGGAGCCGGAGAGAGCGGCAACTTCGCAAAGGTGATGAAACAAGCTGTACAACACTGCGATTGTGTGAGCAGCTTGCCAACTGAGAGAAAACAGTACCTGACCACTCTCCTGCCTTTTCTATTCACATGAACATTCGATTGCAAGCTGTTTTGGACAACTTTCCTTCTCTTCTTGCAAAACACTCGGCAGACCTCCGTGCAGCCTCTAGAACACGATGGGAGATGTTTTTTGTGCTGGCACAGTTTCTCCTTGCCAGACAGAGTGGAAAAGCTTTTTGCTAAGATGTAGACGAGAAGAGAGGCTAAAGACGAAGGTACGGTGCTCTGCAGAGCTAAGCACAGCTCCCGGACCTCTTTCGGCAGAAGGCGCACACCGCAGAGCACTGTGAGCGGCAGAATCGTCTTTGCGCGAAGAAGCAGCTTCTTCGTCTCCGGGAGCCGGAGAGAGCGGCAACTTGGCAAAGGTGATGAAACAAGCTGTACAACACTGCGATTGTGTGCGCAGCTTGCCAACTGAGAGAAAACAGTACCTGACCACTCTCCTGCCTTTTCTATTCACATGAACATTCGATTGGAAGCTCTTTTGGACAACTTTCTTTCTCTTCTTGCAAAACACTCGGCAGACCTCCGTGCAGCCTCTAGAACACGATGGGAGATGTTTTCTGTGCTGGCACAGTTTCTCCTTGCCAGACAGAGTGGAAAAGCTTTTTGCTAAGATGTAGACGAGAAGAGAGGCTAAAGACGAAGGTACGGTGCTCTGCAGAGCTAAGCACAGCTCCCGGACCTCTTTCGGCAGAAGGCGCACACCGCAGAGCACTGTGAGCGGCAGAATCGTCTTTGCGCGAAGAAGCAGCTTCTTCGTCTCCGGGAGCCGGAGAGAGCGGCAACTTGGCAAAGGTGATGAAACAAGCTGTACAACACTGCGATTGTGTGCGCAGCTTGCCAACTGAGAGAAAACAGTACCTGACCACTCTCCTGCCTTTTCTATTCACATGAACATTCGATTGGAAGCTCTTTTGGACAACTTTCTTTCTCTTCTTGCAAAACACTCGGCAGACCTCCGTGCAGCCTCTAGAACACGATGGGAGATGTTTTCTGTGCTGGCACAGTTTCTCCTTGCCAGACAGAGTGGAAAAGCTTTTTGCTAAGATGTAGACAAGAAGAGAGGCTAAAGAAGCAGGTACGGTGCTCTGCAGAGCTAAGCATCGCTCCCGTGCCTCTTTCGGCAGAAGGCGCACACCGCAGAGCACTGTGAGCGGCAGAATCGTCTTTGCGCGAAGAAGCAGCTTCTTCGTCTCCGGGAGCCGGAGAGAGCGGCAACTTGGCAAAGGTGATGAAACAAGCTGTACAACACTGCGATTGTGTGCGCAGCTTTCCAAGTGAGAGAAAACAGTACCTGACCACTCTCCTGCCTTTTCTATTCACATGAACATTCGATTGCAAGCTGTTTTGGACAACTTTCTTTCTCTTCTTGCAAAACACTCGGCAGACCTCCGTGCAGCCTCTAGAACACGATGGGAGATGTTTTCTGTGCTGGCAAAGTTTCTCCTTGCCAGACAGAGTGGAAAAGCTTTTTGCTAAGATGTAGAAGAGAAGCGTGGCTAAAGAAGCACGTATGGTACTCTGCAGAGCTAAGCATCGCTCCCGGACTTCTTTCGGCAGAAGGCGCACACCGCAGAGCACAGTGAGCGGCAGAATCGTCTTTGCGCGAAGAATCAGCTTCTTCGTCTCCGGGAGCCGGAGAGAGCGGCAAGTTGGCAAAGGTGATGAAACAAGCTGTACAACACTGCGATTGTGTGAGCAGCTTGCCAAGTGAGAGAAAACAGTACCTGACCACTCTCCTGCCTTTTCTATTCACATGAACATTCGATTGCAAGCTGTTTTGGACAACTTTCCTTCTCTTCTTGCAAAACACTCGGCAGACCTCCGTGCAGCCTCTAGAACACGATGGGAGATGTTTTCTGTGCTGGCACAGTTTCTCCTTGCCAGACAGAGTGGAAAAGCTTTTTGCTAAGATGTAGACGAGAAGAGAGACTAAAGAAGCAGGTATGGTGCTCTGCAGAGCTAAGCACCGCTCTCGGACGTCTTTCGGCAGAAGGCGCACACCGCAGAGCACTGTGAGCGGCAGAATCGTCTTTGCGCGAAGAAGCAGCTTCTTCGTCTCCGGGAGCCGGAGAGAGCGGCAACTTCGCAAAGGTGATGAAACAAGCTGTACAACACTGCGATTGTGTGCGCAGCTTGCCAAGTGAGAGAAAACAGTACCTGACCACTCTCCTGCCTTTTCTATTCACATGAACATTCGATTGCAAGCTGTTTTGGACAACTTTCTTTCTCTTCTTGCAAAACACTCGGCAGACCTCCGTGCAGCCTCTAGAACACGATGGGAGATGTTTTCTGTGCTGGCAAAGTTTCTCCTTGCCAGACAGAGTGGAAAAGCTTTTTGCTAAGATGTAGACGAGAAGAGAGGCTAAAGACGAAGGTACGGTGCTCTGCAGAGCTAAGCACCGCTCCCGGACGTCTTTCGGCAGAAGGCGCACACCGCAGAGCACTGTGAGCGGCAGAATCGTCTTTGCGCGAAGAAGCAGCTTCTTCGTCTCCGGGAGCCGGAGAGAGCGGCAGCTTCGCAAAGGTGATGAAACAAGCTGTACAACACTGCGATTGTGTGCGCAGCTTGCCAACTGAGAGAAAACAGTACCTGACCACTCTCCTGCCTTTTCTATTCACATGAACATTCGATTGCAAGCTGTTTTGGACAACTTTCTTTCTCTTCTTGCAAAACACTCGGCAGACCTCCGTGCAGCCTCTAGAACACGATGGGAGATGTTTTCTGCGCTGGCACAGTTTCTCCTTGCCAGACAGAGTGGAAAAGCTTTTTGCTAAGATGTAGACGAGAAGAGAGGCTAAAGACGAAGGTACGGTGCTCTGCAGAGCTAAGCACCGCTCCCGGACCTCTTTCGGCAGAAGGCGCACACCGCAGAGCACTGTGAGCGGCAGAATCGTCTTTGCGCCAAGAAGCAGCTTCTTCGTCTCCGGGAGCCGGAGAGAGCGGCAACTTCGCAAAGGTGATGAAACAAGCTGTACAACACAGCGATTCTGTGCGCAGCTTGCCAACTGAGAGAAAACAGTACCAGCCCACTCTCCTGCCTTTTCTATTCACATGAACATTCGATTGCAAGCTGTTTTGGACAACTTTCTTTCTCTTCTTGCAAAACACTCGGCAGACCTCCGTGCAGCCTCTAGAACACGATGGGAGATGTTTTCTGTGCTGGCAAAGTTTCTCCTTGCCAGACAGAGTGGAAAAGCTTTTTGCTAAGATGTAGACGAGAAGAGAGACTAAAGACGAAGGTACGGTGCTCTGCAGAGCTAAGCACCGCTCCCGGGCCTCTTTTGGCAGAAGGCGCACACCGCAGAGCACTGTGAGCGGCAGAATCGTCTTTGCGCGAAGAAGCAGCTTCTTCGTCTCCGGCAGCCGGAGAGAGCGGCAACTTCGCAAAGGTGATGAAACAAGCTGTACAACACTGCGATTGTGTGCGCAGCTTGCCAACTGAGAGAAAACAGTACCTGACCACTCTCCTGCCTTTTCTATTCACATGAACATTCGATTGCAAGCTGTTTTGGACAACTTTCTTTCTCTTCTTGCAAAACACTCGGCAGACCTCCGTGCAGCCTCTAGAACACGATGGGAGATGTTTTCTGTGCTGGCACAGTTTCTCCTTGCCAGACAGAGTGGAAAAGCTTTTTGCTAAGATGTAGACGAGAAGCGTGGCTAAAGAAGCACGTATGGTACTCTGCAGAGCTAAGCACCGCTCCCGGACTTCTTTCGGCAGAAGGCGCACACCGCAGAGCACTGTGAGCGGCAGAATCGTCTTTGCGCGAAGAAGCAGCTTCTTCGTCTCCGGGAGCCGGAGAGAGCGGCAGTTTCGCAAAGGTGATGAAACAAGCTGTACAACACTGCGATTGTGTGCGCAGCTTGCCAACTGAGAGAAAACAGTACCTGACCACTCTCCTGCCTTTTCTATTCACTTGAACATTCGATTGCAAGCTGTTTTGGACAACTTTCTTTCTCTTCTTGCAAAACACTCGGCAGACCTCCGTGCAGCTTCTAGAACACGATGGGAGATGTTTTCTGTGCTGGCACAGTTTCTCCTTGCCAGACAGAGTGGAAAAGCTTTTTGCTAAGATGTAGACGAGAAGAGAGGCTAAAGACGAAGGTACGGTGCTCTGCAGAGCTAAGCACCGCTCCCGGACGTCTTTCGGCAGAAGGCGCACACCGCAGAGCACTGTGAGCGGCAGAATCGTCTTTGCGCGAAGAAGCAGCTTCTTCGTCTCCGGGAGCCGGAGAGAGCGGCAACTTCGCAAAGGTGATGAAATAAGCTGTACAACACTGCGATTGTGTGCGCAGCTTGCCAAGTGAGAGAAAATAGTACCTGACCACTCTCCTGCCTTTTCTATTCACATGAACATTCGATTGCAAGCTGTTTTGGACAACTTTCTTTCTCTTCTTGCAAAACACTCGGCAGACCTCCGTGCAGCCTCTAGAACACGATGGGAGATGTTTTTTGTGCTGGCACAGTTTCTCCTTGCCAGACAGAGTGGAAAAGCTTTTTGCTAAGATGTAGATGAGAAGAGAGGCTAAAGACGAAGGTACGGTGCTCTGCCGAGCTAAGCACAGCTCCCGGGCCTCTTTCGGCAGAAGGCGCACACCGCAGAGCACTGTGAGCGGCAGAATCGTCTTTGCGCGAAGAAGCAGCTTCTTCGTCTCCGGGAGCCGGAGAGAGCGGCAACTTCGCAAAGGTGATGAAACAAGCTGTACAACACTGCGGTTGTGTGAGCAGCTTGCCAACTGAGAGAAAACAGTACCTGACCACTCTCCTGCCTTTTTTATTCACATGAACATTCGATTGCAAGCTGTTTTGGACAACTTTCTTTCTCTTCTTGCAAAACACTCGGCAGACCTCCGTGCAGCCTCTAGAACACGATGGGAGATGTTTTCTGTGCTGGCACAGTTTCTCCTTGCCAGACAGAGTGGAAAAGCTTTTTGCTAAGATGTAGACGAGAAGAGAGGCTAAAGAAGCAGGTACGGTACTCTGCAGAGCTAAGCATCGCTCCCGGGGCTCTTTCGGCAGAAGGCGCACACCGCAGAGCACAGTGAGCGGCAGAATCGTCTTTGCGCGAAGAAGCAGCTTCTTCGTCTCCGGGAGCCGGAGAGAGCGGCAACTTGGCAAAGGTGATGAAACAAGCTGTACAACACTGCGATTGTGTGCGCAGCTTGCCAACTGAGAGAAAACAGTACCTGACCACTCTCCTGCCTTTTCTATTCCCATGAACATTCGATTGCAAGCTGTTTTGGACAACTTTCTTTCTCTTCTTGCAAAACACTCGGCAGACCTCCGTGCAGCCTCTAGAACACGATGGGAGATGTTTTCTGTGCTGGCACAGTTTCTCCTTGCCAGACAGAGTGGAAAAGCTTTTTGCTAAGATGTAGAAGAGAAGCGTGGCTAAAGAAGCACGTATGGTACTCTGCAGAGCTAAGCATCGCTCCCGGACTTCTTTCGGCAGAAGGCGCACACCGCAGAGCACAGTGAGCGGCAGAATCGTCTTTGCGCGAAGAATCAGCTTCTTCGTCTCCGGGAGCCGGAGACAGCGGCAACTTGGCAAAGGTGATGAAACAAGCTGTACAACACTGCGATTGTGTGAGCAGCTTGCCAAGTGAGAGAAAACAGTACCTGACCACTCTCCTGCCTTTTCTATTCACATGAACATTCGATTGCAAGCTGTTTTGGACAACTTTCCTTCTCTTCTTGCAAAACACTCGGCAGACCTCCGTGCAGCCTCTAGAACACGATGGGAGATGTTTTCTGTGCTGGCACAGTTTCTCCTTGCCAGACAGAGTGGAAAAGCTTTTTGCTAAGATGTAGACGAGAAGAGAGGCTAAAGAAGCAGGTATGGTGCTCTGCAGAGCTAAGCACCGCTCCCGGACGTCTTTCGGCAGAAGGCGCACACCGCAGAGCACTGTGAGCGGCAGAATCGTCTTTGCGCGAAGAAGCAGCTTCTTCGTCTCCGGGAGCCGGAGAGAGCGGCAACTTCGCAAAGGTGATGAAACAAGCTGTACAACACTGCGATTGTGTGCGCAGCTTGCCAAGTGAGAGAAAACAGTACCTGACCACTCTCCTGCCTTTTCTATTCACATGAACATTCGATTGCAAGCTGTTTTGGACAACTTTCTTTCTCTTCTTGCAAAACACTCGGCAGACCTCCGTGCAGCCTCTAGAAGACGATGGGAGATGTTTTCTGTGCTGGCACAGTTTCTCCTTGCCAGACAGAGTGGAAAAGCTTTTTGCTAAGATGTAGACGAGAAGAGAGGCTAAAGACGAAGGTACGGTGCTCTGCAGAGCTAAGCACCGCTCCCGGACGTCTTTCGGCAGAAGGCACACAGCGCAGAGCACTGTGAGCGGCAGAATCGTCTTTGCGCGAAGAAGCAGCTTCTTCGTCTCCGGGAGCCGGAGAGAGCGGCAACTTGGCAAAGGTGATGAAACAAGCTGTACAACACTGCGATTGTGTGCGCAGCTTTCCAAGTGAGAGAAAACAGTACCTGACCACTCTCCTGCCTTTTCTATTCACATGAACATTCGATTGCAAGCTGTTTTGGACAACTTTCTTTCTCTTCTTGCAAAACACTCGGCAGACCTCCGTGCAGCCTCTAGAACACGATGGGAGATGTTTTCTGTGCTGGCACAGTTTCTCCTTGCCAGACAGAGTGGAAAAGCTTTTTGCTAAGATGTAGACGAGAAGAGAGGCTAAAGACGAAGGTACGGTGCTCTGCAGAGCTAAGCACCGCTCCCGGACGTCTTTCGGCAGAAGGCGCACACCGCAGAGCACTGTGAGTGGCAGAATCGTCTTTGCGCGAAGAAGCAGCTTCTTCGTCTCCGGGAGCCGGAGAGAGCGGCAACTTCGCAAAGGTGATGAAACAAGCTGTACAACACAGCGATTCTGTGCGCAGCTTGCCAACTGAGAGAAAACAGTACCTGACCACTCTCCTGCCTTTTCTATTCACATGAACATTCGATTGCAAGCTGTTTTGGACAACTTTCTTTCTCTTCTTGCAAAACACTCGGCAGACCTCCGTGCAGCTTCTAGAACACGATGGGAGATGTTTTCTGTGCTTGCACAGTTTCTCCTTGCCAGACAGAGTGGAAAAGCTTTTTGCTAAGATGTAGACGAGAAGAGAGGCTAAAGACGAAGGTACGGTGCTCTGCAGAGCTAAGCACCGCTCCCGGACGTCTTTCGGCAGAAGGCGCACACCGCAGAGCACTGTGAGCGGCAGAATCGTCTTTGCGCGAAGAAGCAGCTTCTTCGTCTCCGGGAGCCGGAGAGAGCGGTAAGTTCGCAAAGGTGATAAAACAAGCTGTACAACACTGCGATTGTGTGCGCAGCTTGCCAACTGAGAGAAAACAGTACCAGCCCACTCTCCTGCCTTTTCTATTCACATGAACATTCGATTGCAAGCTGTTTTGGACAACTTTCTTTCTCTTCTTGCAAAACACTCGGCAGACCTCCGTGCAGCCTCTAGAACACGATGGGAGATGTTTTCTGTGCTGGCACAGTTTCTCCGTGCCAGACAGAGTGGAAAAGCTTTTTGCTAAGATGTAGACGAGAAGAGAGGCTAAAGACGAAGGTACGGTGCTCTGCAGAGCTAAGCACCGCTCCCGGGCCTCTTTCGGCAGAAGGCGCACACCGCAGAGCACTGTGAGCGGCAGAATCGTCTTTGCGCGAAGAAGCAGCTTCTTCGTCTCCGGGAGCCGGAGAGAGCGGCAACTTGGCAAAGGTGATGAAACAAGCTGTACAACACTGCGATTGTGTGCGGCGCTTTCCAACTGAGAGAAAACAGTACCTGACCACTCTCCTGCCTTTTCTATTCACATGAACATTCGATTGCAAGCTGTTTTGGACAACTTTCTTTCTCTTCTTGCAAAACACTCGGCAGACCTCCGTGCAGCCTCTAGAACACGATGGGAGATGTTTTCTGTGCTGGCACAGTTTCTCCTTGCCAGACAGAGTGGAAAAGCTTTTTGCTAAGATGTAGACGAGAAGCGTGGCTAAAGAAGCACGTATGGTACTCTGCAGAGCTAAGCACCGCTCCCGGACTTCTTTCGGCAGAAGGCGCACACCGCAGAGCACAGTGAGCGGCAGAATCGTCTTTGCGCGAAGAATCAGCTTCTTCGTCTCCGGGAGCCGGAGAGAGCGGCAACTTTGCAAAGGTGATGAAACAAGCTGTACAACACTGCGATTGTGTGAGCAGCTTGCCAAGTGAGAGAAAACAGTACCTGACCACTCTCCTGCCTTTTCTATTCACATGAACATTCGATTGCAAGCTGTTTTGGACAACTTTCCTTCTCTTCTTGCAAAACACTCGGCAGACCTGCGTGCAGCCTCTAGAACACGATGGGAGATGTTTTCTGTGCTGGCACAGTTTCTCCTTGCCAGACAGAGTGGAAAAGCTTTTTGCTAAGATGTAGACGAGAAGAGAGGCTAAAGACGAAGGTACGGTGCTCTGCAGAGCTAAGCACCGCTCCCGGACGTCTTTCGGCAGAAGGCGCACACCGCAGAGCACTGTGAGCGGCAGAATCGTCTTTGCGCGAAGAAGCAGCTTCTTCGTCTCCGGGAGCCGGAGAGAGCGGCAGTTTCGCAAAGGTGATGAAACAAGCTGTACAACACTGCGATTGTGTGCGCAGCTTGCCAACTGAGAGAAAACAGTACCTGACCACTCTCCTGCCTTTTCTATTCACATGAACATTCGATTGCAAGCTGTTTTGGACAACTTTCTTTCTCTTCTTGCAAAACACTCGGCAGACCTCCGTGCAGCCTCTAGAAGACGATGGGAGGTGTTTTCTGTGCTGGCACAGTTTCTCCTTGCCAGACAGAGTGGAAAAGCTTTTTGCTAAGATGTAGACGAGAAGCGAGGCCAAAGAAGCACGTATGGTACTCTGCAGAGCTAAGCATCGCTCCCGGACTTCTTTCGGCAGAAGGCGCACACCGCAGAGCACTGTGAGCGGCAGAATCGTCTTTGCGCGAAGAAGCAGCTTCTTCGTCTCCGGGAGCCGGAGAGAGCGGCAACTTCGCAAAGGTGATGAAACAAGCTGTACAACACTGCGATTGTGTGCGCAGCTTGCCAAGTGAGAGAAAACAGTACCTGACCACTCTCCTGCCTTTTCTATTCACATGAACATTCGATTGCAAGCTGTTTTGGACAACTTTCTTTCTCTTCTTGCAAAACACTCGGCAGACCTCCGTGCAGCCTCTAGAACACGATGGGAGATGTTTTCTGTGCTGGCACAGTTTCTCCTTGCCAGACAGAGTGGAAAAGCTTTTTGCTAAGATGTAGACGAGAAGAGAGGCTAAAGACGAAGGTACGGTGCTCTGCAGAGCTAAGCACCACTTCCGGACGTCTTTCGGCAGAAGGCGCACACCGCAGAGCACTGTGAGCGGCAGAATCGTCTTTGCGCGAAGAAGCAGCTTCTTCGTCTCCGGGAGCCGGAGAGAGCGGCAGTTTCGCAAAGGTGATGAAACAAGCTGTACAACACTGCGATTGTGTGCGCTGCTTGCCAACTGAGAGAAAACAGTACCTGACCACTCTCCTGCCTTTTCTATTCACATGAACATTCGATTGGAAGCTGTTTTGGACAACTTTCTTTCTCTTCTTGCAAAACACTCGGCAGACCTCCGTGGAGCCTCTAGAAGACGATGGGAGGTGTTTTCTGTGCTGGCACAGTTTCTCCTTGCCAGACAGAGTGGAAAAGCTTTTTGCTAAGATGTAGACGAGAAGCGAGGCCAAAGAAGCACGTATGGAACTCTGCAGAGCTAAGCATCGCTCCCGGACTTCTTTCGGCAGAAGGCGCACACCGCAGAGCACTGTGAGCGGCAGAATCGTCTTTGCGCGAAGAAGCAGCTTCTTCGTCTCCGGGAGCCGGAGAGAGCGGCAACTTTGCAAAGGTGATGAAACAAGCTGTACAACACTGCGATTGTGTGAGCAGCTTGCCAACTGAGAGAAAACAGTACCTGACCACTCTCCTGCCTTTTCCATTCACATGAACATTCGATTGCAAGCTGTTTTGGACAACTTTCTTTCTCTTCTTGCAAAACACTCGGCAGACCTCCGTGCAGCTTCTAGAACACGATGGGAGATGTTTTCTGTGCTGGCACAGTTTCTCCTTGCCAGACAGAGTGGAAAAGCTTTTTGCTAAGATGTAGACGAGAAGAGAGGCTAAAGACGAAGGTACGGTGCTCTGCAGAGCTAAGCACCGCTCCCGGACCTCTTTCGGCAGAAGGCGCACACTGCAGAGCACTGTGAGCGGCAGAATCGTCTTTGCGCGAAGAAGCAGCTTCTTCGTCTCCGGGAGCCGGAGAGAGCGGCAACTTGGCAAAGGTGATGAAACAAGCTGTACAACACTGCGATTGTGTGCGCAGCTTGCCAACTGAGAGAAAACAGTACCTGACCACTCTCCTGCCTTTTCTGTTCTCATGAACAGTCGATGTCAAGCTGTTTTGGACAACTTTCTTTCTCTTCTTGCAAAACTCTCGGCAGACCTGTGTGCAGCCTCTAGAACACGATGGGAGATGTTTTCTGTGCTGGCACAGTTTCTCCTTGCCAGACAGAGTGGAAAAGCTTTTTGCTAAGATGTAGACGAGAAGCGTGGCTAAAGAAGCACGTATGGTACTCTGCAGAGCTAAGCACCGCTCCCGGACTTCTTTCGGCAGAAGGCGCACACCGCAGAGCACAGTGAGCGGCAGAATCGTCTTTGCGCGAAGAATCAGCTTCTTCGTCTCCGGGAGCCGGAGAGAGCGGCAACTTCGCAAACGTGATGAAACAAGCTTACAACACTGCGATTGTGTGCGCAGCTTGCCAACTGAGAGAAAACAGTACCTGACCACTCTCCTGCCTTTTCCATTCACATGAACATTCGATTGCAAGCTGTTTTGGACAACTTTCTTTCTCTTCTTGCAAAACACTCGGCAGACCTCCGTGCAGCCTCTAGAACACGATGGGAGATGTTTTCTGTGCTGGCACAGTTTCTCCTTGCCAGACAGAGTGGAAAAGCTTTTTGCTAAGATGTAGACGAGAAGAGAGGCTAAAGACGAAGGTACGGTGCTCTGCAGAGCTAAGCACCGCTCCCGTGCGTCTTTCGGCAGATGGCGCACACCGCAGAGCACTGTGAGCGGCAGAATCGTCTTTGCGCGAAGAAGCAGCTTCTTCGTCTCCGGGAGCCGGAGAGAGCGGCAACTTTGCAAAGGTGATGAAACAAGCTGTACAACACTGCGATTGTGTGAGCAGCTTGCCAAGTGAGAGAAAACAGTACCTGACCACTCTCCTGCCTTTTCTATTCACATGAACATTCGATTGCAAGCTGTTTTGGACAACTTTCTTTCTCTTCTTGCAAAACACTCGGCAGACCTCCGTGCAGCCTCTAGAACACGATGGGAGATGTTTTGTGAGCTGGCACAGTTTGTCCTTGACAGACAGAGTGGAAAAGCTTTTTGCTAAGATGTAGACGAGAAGCGAGGCTAAAGACGAAGGTACGGTGCCCTGCAGAGCTAAGCACCGCTCCCGTGCCTCTTTCGGCAGAAGGCACACACCGCAGAGCACTGTGAGCGGAAGAAACGTCTTTGCGCGAAGAAGCAGCTTCTTCGTCTCCGGGAGCCGGAGAGAGCGGCAACTTCGCAAAGGTGATGAAACAAGCTGTACAACACTGCGATTGTGTGCGCAGCTTGCCAACTGAGAGAAAACAGTACCTGACCACTCTCCTGCCTTTTCTATTCACATGAACATTCGATTGCAAGCTGTTTTGGACAACTTTCTTTCTCTTCTTGCAAAACACTCGGCAGACCTCCGTGCAGCTTGTAGAACACGATGGGAGATGTTTTCTGTGCTGGCACAGTTTCTCCTTGCCAGACAGAGTGGAAAAGCTTTTTGCTAAGATGTAGACGAGAAGAGAGGCTAAAGACGAAGGTACGGTGCTCTGCAGAGCTAAGCACCGCTCCCGGACGTCTTCCGGCAGAAGGCGCACACCGCAGAGCACTGTGAGCGGCAGAATCGTCTTTGCGCGAAGAAGCAGCTTCTTCGTCTCCGGGAGCCGGAGAGAGCGGTAAGTTCGCAAAGGTGATAAAACAAGCTGTACAACACTGCGATTGTGTGCGCAGCTTGCCAACTGAGAGAAAACAGTACCAGCCCACTCTCCTGCCTTTTCTATTCACATGAACATTCGATTGCAAGCTGTTTTGGACAACTTTCTTTCTCTTCTTGCAAAACACTCGGCAGACCTCCGTGCAGCCTCTAGAACACGATGGGAGATGTTTTCTGTGCTGGCACAGTTTCTCCTTGCCAGACAGAGTGGAAAAGCTTTTTGCTAAGATGTAGACAAGAAGAGAGGCTAAAGAAGCAGGTACGGTGCTCTGCAGAGCTAAGCACAGCTCCCGTGCCTCTTTCGGCAGAAGGCGCACACCGAAGAGCACTGTGAGCGGCAGAATCGTCTTTGCGCGAAGAAGCAGCTTCTTCGTCTCCGGGAGCCGGAGAGAGCGGCAGCTTCGCAAAGGTGATGAAACAAGCTGTACAACACTGCGATTGTGTGCGCAGCTTGCCAAGTGAGAGAAAACAGTACCTGACCACTCTCCTGCCTTTTCTATTCACATGAACATTCGATTGCAAGCTGTTTTGGACAACTTTCTTTCTCTTCTTGCAAAACACTCGGCACACCTCCGTGCAGCCTCTAGAACACGATGGGAGATGTTTTCTGTGCTGGCAAAGTTTCTCCTTGCCAGACAGAGTGGAAAAGCTTTTTGCTAAGATGTAGACGAGAAGAGAGGCTAAAGACGAAGGTACGGTGCTCTGCAGAGCTAAGCACCGCTCCCGGGCCTCTTTCGGCAGAAGGCGCACACCGCAGAGCACTGTGAGCGGCAGAATCGTCTTTGCGCGAAGAAGCAGCTTCTTCGTCTCCGGCAGCCGGAGAGAGCGGCAACTTCGCAAAGGTGATGAAACAAGCTGTACAACACTGCGATTGTGTGCGCAGCTTGCCAACTGAGAGAAAACAGTACCTGACCACTCTCCTGCCTTTTCTATTCACATGAACATTCGATTGCAAGCTGTTTTGGACAACTTTCTTTCTCTTCTTGCAAAACACTCGGCAGACCTCCGTGCAGCCTCTAGAACACGATGGGAGATGTTTTCTGTGCTGGCACAGTTTCTCCTTGCCAGACAGAGTGGAAAAGCTTTTTGCTAAGATGTAGACGAGAAGAGAGGCTAAAGAAGCAGGTACGGTGCTCTGCAGAGCTAAGCACAGCTCCCGGGCCTCTTTCGGCAGAAGGCGCACACCGCAGAGCACTGTGAGCGGCAGAATCGTCTTTGCGCGAAGAAGCAGCTTCTTCGTCTCCGGGAGCCGGAGAGAGCGGCAACTTCGCAAAGGTGATGAAACAAGCTGTACAACACTGCGATTGTGTGCGCAGCTTGCCAAGTGAGAGAAAACAGTACCTGACCACTCTCCTGCCTTTTCTATTCACATGAACATTCGATTGGAAGCTGTTTTGGACAACTTTCTTTCTCTTCTTGCAAAACACTCGGCAGACCTCCGTGCAGCCTCTAGAACACGATGGGAGATGTTTTCTGTGCTGGCACAGTTTCTCCTTGCCAGACAGAGTGGAAAAGCTTTTTGCTAAGATGTAGACGAGAAGAGAGACTAAAGACGAAGGTACGGTGGTCTGCAGAGCTAAGCACCGCTCCCGGACCTCTTTCGGCAGAAGGCGCACACCGCAGAGCACTGTGAGCGGCAGAATCGTCTTTGCGCGAAGAAGCAGCTTCTTCGTCTCCGGGAGCCGGAGAGAGCGGCAACTTGGCAAAGGTGATGAAACAAGCTGTACAACACTGCGATTGTGTGCGCAGCTTGCCAAGTGAGAGAAAACAGTACCTGACCACTCTCCTGCCTTTTCTATTCACATGAACATTCGATTGCAAGCTGTTTTGGACAACTTTCTTTCTCTTCTTGCAAAACACTCGGCAGACCTCCGTGCAGCCTCTAGAACACGATGGGAGATGTTTTCTGTGCTGGCACAGTTTCTCCTTGCCAGACAGAGTGGAAAAGCTTTTTGCTAAGATGTAGACGAGAAGCGTGGCTAAAGAAGCACGTATGGTACTCTGCAGAGCTAAGCATCGCTCCCGTGCCTCTTTCGGCTGAAGCCGCACACCGCAGAGCACTGTGAGCGGCAGAATCGTCTTTGCGCGAAGAAGCAGCTTCTTCGTCTCCGGCAGCCGGAGAGAGCGGCAACTTCGCAAAGGTGATGAAACAAGCTGTACAACACTGCGATTGTGTGCGCAGCTTGCCAACTGAGAGAAAACAGTACCTGACCACTCTCCTGCCTTTTCTATTCACATGAACATTCGATTGCAAGCTGTTTTGGACAACTTTCCTTCTCTTCTTGCAAAACACTCGGCAGACCTCCGTGCAGCCTCTAGAACACGATGGGAGATATTTTCTGTGCTGGCACAGTTTCTCCTTGCCAGACAGAGTGGAAAAGCTTTTTGCTAAGATGTAGACGAGAAGAGAGGCTAAAGAAGCAGGTATGGTGCTCTGCAGAGCTAAGCACCGCTCCCGGACCTCTTTCGGCAGAAGGCGCACACCGCAGAGCACTGTGAGCGGCAGAATCGTCTTTGCGCGAAGAAGCAGCTTCTTCGTCTCCGGGAGCCGGAGAGAGCGGCAGCTTCGCAAAGGTGATGAAACAAGCTGTACAACACTGCGATTGTGTGAGCAGCTTGCCAACTGAGAGAAAACAGTACCTGACCACTCTCCTGCCTTTTCTATTCACATGAACATTCGATTGCAAGCTGTTTTGGACAACTTTCTTTCTCTTCTTGCAAAACACTCGGCAGACCTCCGTGCAGCCTCTAGAAGACGATGGGAGATGTTTTCTGTGCTGGCACAGTTTCTCCTTGCCAGACAGAGTGGAAAAGCTTTTTGCTAAGATGTAGAAGAGAAGCGTGGCTAAAGAAGCACGTATGGTACTCTGCAGAGCTAAGCATCGCTCCCGGACTTCTTTCGGCAGAAGGCGCACACCGCAGAGCACAGTGAGCGGCAGAATCGTCTTTGCGCGAAGAAGCAGCTTCTTCGTCTCCGGGAGCCGGAGAGAGCGGCAACTTGGCAAAGGTGATGAAACAAGCTGTACAACACTGCGATTGTGTGAGCAGCTTGCCAAGTGAGAGAAAACAGTACCTGACCACTCTCCTGCCTTTTCTATTCACATGAACATTCGATTGCAAGCTGTTTTGGACAACTTTCCTTCTCTACTTGCAAAACACTCGGCAGACCTCCGTGCAGCCTCTAGAACACGATGGGAGATGTTTTCTGTGCTGGCACAGTTTCTCCTTGCCAGACAGAGTGGAAAAGCTTTTTGCTAAGATGTAGACGAGAAGAGAGGCTAAAGAAGCAGGTATGGTGCTCTGCAGAGCTAAGCACCGCTCCCGGACGTCTTTCGGCAGAAGGCGCACACCGCAGAGCACAGTGAGCGGCAGAATCGTCTTTGCGCGAAGAATCAGCTTCTTCGTCTCCGGGAGCCGGAGAGAGCGGCAACTTCGCAAAGGTGATGAAACAAGCTGTACAACACTGCGATTGTGTGCGCAGCTTGCCAAGTGAGAGAAAACAGTACCTGACCACTCTCCTGCCTTTTCTATTCACATGAACATTCCATTGCAAGCTGTTTTGGACAACTTTCTTTCTCTTCTTGCAAAACACTCGGCAGACCTCCGTGCAGCCTCTAAAACACGATGGGAGATGTTTTCAGTGCTGGCACAGTTTCTCCTTGCCAGACAGAGTGGAAAAGCTTTTTGCTAAGATGTAGGCGAGAAGAGAGGCTAAAGACGAAGGTACGGTGCTCTGCAGAGCTAAGCACCGCTCCCGGGCGTCTTTCGGCAGCAGGCGCACACCGCAGAGCACTGTGAGCGGCAGAATCGTCTTTGCGCGAAGAAGCAGCTTCTTCGTCTCCGGGAGCCGGAGAGAGCGGCAACTTCGCAAAGGTGATGAAACAAGCTGTACAACACTGCGATTGTGTGCGCAGCTTGCCAACTGAGAGAAAACAGTACCTGACCACTCTCCTGCCTTTTGTAATCACATGAACATTCGATTGCAAGCTGTTTTGGACAACTTTCTTTCTCTTCTTGCAAAACACTCGGCAGACCTCCGTGCAGCCTCTAGAACACGATGGGAGATGTTTTCTGTGCTGGCACAGTTTCTCCTTGCCAGACAGAGTGGAAAAGCTTTTTGCTAAGATGTAGACGAGAAGAGAGGCTAAAGACGAAGGTACGGTGCTCTGCAGAGCTAAGCACCGCTCCCGTGCCTCTTTCGGCAGAAGGCGCACACCGCAGAGCACTGTGAGCGGCAGAATCGTCTTTGCGCGAAGAAGCAGCTTCTTCGTCTCCGGGAGGCGGAGAGAGCGGCAGCTTGGCAAAGGTGATGAAACAAAATGTACAACACTGCGATTGTGTGCGCAGCTTGCCAACTGAGAGAAAACAGTACCTGACCACTCTCCTGCCTTTTCTATTCACATGAACATTCGATTGCAAGCTGTTTTGGACAACTTTCTTTCTCTTCTTGCAAAACACTCGGCAGACCTCCGTGCAGCCTCTAGAACACGATGGGAGATGTTTTCTGTGCTGGCACAGTTTCTCCTTGCCAGACAGAGTGGAAAAGCTTTTTGCTAAGATGTAGACGAGAAGAGAGGCTAAAGACGAAGGTACGGTGCTCTGCAGAGCTAAGCACCGCTCCCGGACGTCTTTCGGCAGAAGGCGCACACCGCAGAGCACTGTGAGCGGCAGAATCGTCTTTGCGCGAAGAAGCAGCTTCTTCGTCTCCGGGAGCCGGAGAGAGCGGCAACTTCGCAAAGGTGATGAAACAAGCTGTACAACACTGCGATTGTGTGCGCAGCTTGCCAACTGAGAGAAAACAGTACCTGACCACTCTCCTGCCTTTTCTATTCACATGAACATTCGATTGCAAGCTGTTTTGGACAACTTTCTTTCTCTTCTTGCAAAACACTCGGCAGACCTCCGTGCAGCTTCTAGAACACGATGGGAGATGTTTTCTGTGCTGGCACAGTTTCTCCTTGCCAGACAGAGTGGAAAAGCTTTTTGCTAAGATGTAGACGAGAAGAGAGGCTAAAGACGAAGGTACGGTGCTCTGCAGAGCTAAGCACCGCTCCCGGACGTCTTTCGGCAGAAGGCGCACACCGCAGAGCACTGTGAGCGGCAGAATCGTCTTTGCGCGAAGAAGCAGCTTCTTCGTCTCCGGGAGCCGGAGAGAGCGGTAAGTTCGCAAAGGTGATAAAACAAGCTGTACAACACTGCGATTGTGTGCGCAGCTTGCCAACTGAGAGAAAACAGTACCAGCCCACTCTCCTGCCTTTTCTATTCACATGAACATTCGATTGGAAGCTGTTTTGGACAACTTGCTTTCTCTTCTTGCAAAACACTCGGCAGACCTCCGTGCAGCCTCTAGAACACGATGGGAGATGTTTTCTGTGCTGGCACAGTTTCTCCTTGCCAGACAGAGTGGAAAAGCTTTTTGCTAAGATGTAGACAAGAAGAGAGGCTAAAGACGAAGGTACGGTGCTCTGCAGAGCTAAGCACCGCTCCCGGACGTCTTTCGGCAGAAGGCGCACACCGCAGAGCACTGTGAGCGGCAGAATCGTCTTTGCGCGAAGAAGCAGCTTCTTCGTCTCCGGGAGCCGGAGAGAGCGGCAACTTCGCAAAGGTGATGAAACAAGCTGTACAACACTGCGATTGTGTGCGCAGCTTGCCAAGTGAGAGAAAACAGTACCTGACCACTCTCCTGCCTTTTCTATTCACATGAACATTCGATTGCAAGCTGTTTTGGACAACTTTCCTTCTCTTCTTGCAAAACACTCGGCAGACCTCCGTGCAGCCTCTAGAACACGATGGGAGATGTTTTTTGTGCTGGCACAGTTTCTCCTTGCCAGACAGAGTGGAAAAGCTTTTTGCTAAGATGTAGACGAGAAGAGAGGCTAAAGACGAGGGTACGGTGCTCTGCAGAGCTAAGCACAGCTCCCGGACCTCTTTCGGCAGAAGGCGCACACCGCAGAGCACTGTGAGCGGCAGAATCGTCTTTGCGCGAAGAAGCAGCTTCTTCGTCTCCGGGAGCCGGAGAGAGCGGCAACTTCGCAAAGGTGATGAAACAAGCTGTACAACACTGCGATTGTGTGCGCAGCTTGCCAACTGAGAGAAAACAGTACCTGACCACTCTCCTGCCTTTTCTATTCACATGAACATTCGATTGCAAGCTGTTTTGGACAACTTTCTTTCTCTTCTTGCAAAACACTCGGCAGACCTCCGTGCAGCCTCTAGAACACGATGGGAGATGTTTTCTGTGCTGGCACAGTTTCTCCTTGCCAGACAGAGTGGAAAAGCTTTTTGCTAAGATGTAGACGAGAAGAGAGGCTAAAGACGAAGGTACGGTGCTCTGCAGAGCTAAGCACCGCTCCCGGACGTCTTTCGGCAGAAGGCGCACACCGCAGAGCACTGTGAGCGGCAGAATCGTCTTTGCGCGAAGAAGCAGCTTCTTCGTCTCCGGGAGCCGGAGAGAGCGGCAGTTTCGCAAAGGTGATGAAACAAGCTGTACAACACTGCGATTGTGTGCGCAGCTTGCCAACTGAGAGAAAAGAGTACCTGACCACTCTCCTGCCTTTTCTATTCACATGAACATTCGATTGGAAGCTGTTTTGGACAACTTTCTTTCTCTTCTTGCAAAACACTCGGCAGACCTCCGTGGAGCCTCTAGAAGACGATGGGAGGTGTTTTCTGTGCTGGCACAGTTTCTCCTTGCCAGACAGAGTGGAAAAGCTTTTTGCTAAGATGTAGACGAGAAGCGAGGCCAAAGAAGCACGTATGGTACTCTGCAGAGCTAAGCATCGCTCCCGGACTTCTTTCGGCAGAAGGCGCACACCGCAGAGCACTGTGAGCGGCAGAATCGTCTTTGCGCGAAGAAGCAGCTTCTTCGTCTCCGGGAGCCGGAGAGAGCGGCAACTTTGCAAAGGTGATGAAACAAGCTGTACAACACTGCGATTGTGTGAGCAGCTTGCCAACTGAGAGAAAACAGTACCTGACCACTCTCCTGCCTTTTCTATTCACATGAACATTCGATTGCAAGCTGTTTTGGACAACTTTCTTTCTCTTCTTGCAAAACACTCGGCAGACATCCGTGCAGCTTCTAGAACACGATGGGAGATGTTTTCTGTGCTGGCACAGTTTCTCCTTGCCAGACAGAGTGGAAAAGCTTTTTGCTAAGATGTAGACGAGAAGAGAGGCTAAAGACGAAGGTACGGTGCTCTGCAGAGCTAAGCACCGCTCCCGGACGTCTTTCGGCAGAAGGCGCACACCGCAGAGCACTGTGAGCGGCAGAATCGTCTTTGCGCGAAGAAGCAGCTTCTTCGTCTCCGGGAGCCGGAGAGAGCGGCAACTTCGCAAAGGTGATGAAACAAGCTGTACAACACTGCGATTGTGTGCGCAGCTTGCCAACTGAGAGAAAACAGTACCTGACCACTCTCCTGCCTTTTCTGTTCACATGAACATTCGATGTCAAGCTGTTTTGGACAACTTTCTTTCTCTTCTTGCAAAACTCTCGGCACACCTGTGTGCAGCCTCTAGAACACGATGGGAGATGTTTTCTGTGCTGGCACAGTTTCTCCTTGCCAGACAGAGTGGAAAAGCTTTTTGCTAAGATGTAGACGAGAAGAGAGGCTAAAGACGAAGGTACGGTGCTCTGCAGAGCTAAGCACCGCTCCCGTGCCTCTTTCGGCTGAAGCCGCACACCGCAGAGCACTGTGAGCGGCAGAATCGTCTTTGCGCGAAGAAGCAGCTTCTTCGTCTCCGGGAGCCGGAGAGAGCGGCAACTTCGCAAAGGTGATGAAACAAGCTGTACAACACTGCGATTGTGTGCGCAGCTTGCCAACTGAGAGAAAACAGTACCTGACCACTCTCCTGCCTTTTCTATTCACATGAACATTCGATTGCAAGCTGTTTTGGACAACTTTCTTTCTCTTCTTGCAAAACACTCGGCAGACCTGCGTGCAGCCTCTAGAACACGATGGGAGATGTTTTCTGTGCTGGCACAGTTTGTCCTTGCCAGACAGAGTGGAAAAGCTTTTTGCAAAGATGTAGACGAGAAGCGAGGCTAAAGAAGCACGTATGGTACTCTGCAGAGCTAAGCACCGCTCCCGGACCTCTTTCGGCAGAAGGCGCACACCGCAGACCACAGTGAGCGGCAGAATCGTCTTTGCGCGAAGAAGCAGCTTCTTCGTCTCCGGGAGCCGGAGAGAGCGGCAACTTCGCAAAGGTGATGAAACAAGCTGTACAACACTGCGATTGTGTGCGCAGCTTGCCAAGTGAGAGAAAATAGTACCTGACCACTCTCCTGCCTTTTCTATTCACATGAACATTCGATTGCAAGCTGTTTTGGACAACTTTCTTTCTCTTCTTGCAAAACACTCGGCAGACCTCCGTGCAGCCTCTAGAACACGATGGGAGATGTTTTTTGTGCTGGCACAGTTTCTCCTTGCCAGACAGAGTGGAAAAGCTTTTTGCTAAGATGTAGACGAGGAGAGAGGCTAAAGACGAAGGTACGGTGCTCTGCAGAGCTAAGCACAGCTCCCGGGCCTCTTTCGGCAGAAGGCGCACACCGCAGAGCACTGTGAGCGGCAGAATCGTCTTTGCGCGAAGAAGCAGCTTCTTCGTCTCCGGGAGCCGGAGAGAGCGGCAACTTCGCAAAGGTGATGAAACAAGCTGTACAACACTGCGGTTGTGTGAGCAGCTTGCCAACTGAGAGAAAACAGTACCTGACCACTCTCCTGCCTTTTTTATTCACATGAACATTCGATTGCAAGCTGTTTTGGACAACTTTCTTTCTCTTCTTGCAAAACACTCGGCAGACCTCCGTGCAGCCTCTAGAACACGATGGGAGATGTTTTCTGTGCTGGCACAGTTTCTCCTTGCCAGACAGAGTGGAAAAGCTTTTTGCTAAGATGTAGACGAGAAGCGTGGCTAAAGAAGCACGTATGGTACTCTGCAGAGCTAAGCATCGCTCCCGTGCCTCTTTCGGCTGAAGCCGCACACCGCAGAGCACTGTGAGCGGCAGAATCGTCTTTGCGCGAAGAAGCAGCTTCTTCGTCTCCGGCAGCCGGAGAGAGCGGCAACTTCGCAAAGGTGATGAAACAAGCTGTACAACACTGCGATTGTGTGCGCAGCTTGCCAACTGAGAGAAAACAGTACCTGACCACTCTCCTGCCTTTTCTATTCACATGAACATTCGATTGCAAGCTGTTTTGGACAACTTTCCTTCTCTTCTTGCAAAACACTCGGCAGACCTCCGTGCAGCCTCTAGAACACGATGGGAGATATTTTCTGTGCTGGCACAGTTTCTCCTTGCCAGACAGAGTGGAAAAGCTTTTTGCTAAGATGTAGACGAGAAGAGAGGCTAAAGAAGCAGGTATGGTGCTCTGCAGAGCTAAGCACCGCTCCCGGACCTCTTTCGGCAGAAGGCGCACACCGCAGAGCACTGTGAGCGGCAGAATCGTCTTTGCGCGAAGAAGCAGCTTCTTCGTCTCCGGGAGCCGGAGAGAGCGGCAGCTTCGCAAAGGTGATGAAACAAGCTGTACAACACTGCGATTGTGTGAGCAGCTTGCCAACTGAGAGAAAACAGTACCTGACCACTCTCCTGCCTTTTCTATTCACATGAACATTCGATTGCAAGCTGTTTTGGACAACTTTCTTTCTCTTCTTGCAAAACACTCGGCAGACCTCCGTGCAGCCTCTAGAAGACGATGGGAGATGTTTTCTGTGCTGGCACAGTTTCTCCTTGCCAGACAGAGTGGAAAAGCTTTTTGCTAAGATGTAGAAGAGAAGCGTGGCTAAAGAAGCACGTATGGTACTCTGCAGAGCTAAGCATCGCTCCCGGACTTCTTTCGGCAGAAGGCGCACACCGCAGAGCACAGTGAGCGGCAGAATCGTCTTTGCGCGAAGAAGCAGCTTCTTCGTCTCCGGGAGCCGGAGAGAGCGGCAACTTGGCAAAGGTGATGAAACAAGCTGTACAACACTGCGATTGTGTGAGCAGCTTGCCAAGTGAGAGAAAACAGTACCTGACCACTCTCCTGCCTTTTCTATTCACATGAACATTCGATTGCAAGCTGTTTTGGACAACTTTCCTTCTCTACTTGCAAAACACTCGGCAGACCTCCGTGCAGCCTCTAGAACACGATGGGAGATGTTTTCTGTGCTGGCACAGTTTCTCCTTGCCAGACAGAGTGGAAAAGCTTTTTGCTAAGATGTAGACGAGAAGAGAGGCTAAAGAAGCAGGTATGGTGCTCTGCAGAGCTAAGCACCGCTCCCGGACGTCTTTCGGCAGAAGGCGCACACCGCAGAGCACAGTGAGCGGCAGAATCGTCTTTGCGCGAAGAATCAGCTTCTTCGTCTCCGGGAGCCGGAGAGAGCGGCAACTTCGCAAAGGTGATGAAACAAGCTGTACAACACTGCGATTGTGTGCGCAGCTTGCCAAGTGAGAGAAAACAGTACCTGACCACTCTCCTGCCTTTTCTATTCACATGAACATTCCATTGCAAGCTGTTTTGGACAACTTTCTTTCTCTTCTTGCAAAACACTCGGCAGACCTCCGTGCAGCCTCTAAAACACGATGGGAGATGTTTTCAGTGCTGGCACAGTTTCTCCTTGCCAGACAGAGTGGAAAAGCTTTTTGCTAAGATGTAGGCGAGAAGAGAGGCTAAAGACGAAGGTACGGTGCTCTGCAGAGCTAAGCACCGCTCCCGGGCGTCTTTCGGCAGCAGGCGCACACCGCAGAGCACTGTGAGCGGCAGAATCGTCTTTGCGCGAAGAAGCAGCTTCTTCGTCTCCGGGAGCCGGAGAGAGCGGCAACTTCGCAAAGGTGATGAAACAAGCTGTACAACACTGCGATTGTGTGCGCAGCTTGCCAACTGAGAGAAAACAGTACCTGACCACTCTCCTGCCTTTTGTAATCACATGAACATTCGATTGCAAGCTGTTTTGGACAACTTTCTTTCTCTTCTTGCAAAACACTCGGCAGACCTCCGTGCAGCCTCTAGAACACGATGGGAGATGTTTTCTGTGCTGGCACAGTTTCTCCTTGCCAGACAGAGTGGAAAAGCTTTTTGCTAAGATGTAGACGAGAAGAGAGGCTAAAGACGAAGGTACGGTGCTCTGCAGAGCTAAGCACCGCTCCCGTGCCTCTTTCGGCAGAAGGCGCACACCGCAGAGCACTGTGAGCGGCAGAATCGTCTTTGCGCGAAGAAGCAGCTTCTTCGTCTCCGGGAGGCGGAGAGAGCGGCAGCTTGGCAAAGGTGATGAAACAAAATGTACAACACTGCGATTGTGTGCGCAGCTTGCCAACTGAGAGAAAACAGTACCTGACCACTCTCCTGCCTTTTCTATTCACATGAACATTCGATTGCAAGCTGTTTTGGACAACTTTCTTTCTCTTCTTGCAAAACACTCGGCAGACCTCCGTGCAGCCTCTAGAACACGATGGGAGATGTTTTCTGTGCTGGCACAGTTTCTCCTTGCCAGACAGAGTGGAAAAGCTTTTTGCTAAGATGTAGACGAGAAGAGAGGCTAAAGACGAAGGTACGGTGCTCTGCAGAGCTAAGCACCGCTCCCGGACGTCTTTCGGCAGAAGGCGCACACCGCAGAGCACTGTGAGCGGCAGAATCGTCTTTGCGCGAAGAAGCAGCTTCTTCGTCTCCGGGAGCCGGAGAGAGCGGCAACTTCGCAAAGGTGATGAAACAAGCTGTACAACACTGCGATTGTGTGCGCAGCTTGCCAACTGAGAGAAAACAGTACCTGACCACTCTCCTGCCTTTTCTATTCACATGAACATTCGATTGCAAGCTGTTTTGGACAACTTTCTTTCTCTTCTTGCAAAACACTCGGCAGACCTCCGTGCAGCTTCTAGAACACGATGGGAGATGTTTTCTGTGCTGGCACAGTTTCTCCTTGCCAGACAGAGTGGAAAAGCTTTTTGCTAAGATGTAGACGAGAAGAGAGGCTAAAGACGAAGGTACGGTGCTCTGCAGAGCTAAGCACCGCTCCCGGACGTCTTTCGGCAGAAGGCGCACACCGCAGAGCACTGTGAGCGGCAGAATCGTCTTTGCGCGAAGAAGCAGCTTCTTCGTCTCCGGGAGCCGGAGAGAGCGGTAAGTTCGCAAAGGTGATAAAACAAGCTGTACAACACTGCGATTGTGTGCGCAGCTTGCCAACTGAGAGAAAACAGTACCAGCCCACTCTCCTGCCTTTTCTATTCACATGAACATTCGATTGGAAGCTGTTTTGGACAACTTGCTTTCTCTTCTTGCAAAACACTCGGCAGACCTCCGTGCAGCCTCTAGAACACGATGGGAGATGTTTTCTGTGCTGGCACAGTTTCTCCTTGCCAGACAGAGTGGAAAAGCTTTTTGCTAAGATGTAGACAAGAAGAGAGGCTAAAGACGAAGGTACGGTGCTCTGCAGAGCTAAGCACCGCTCCCGGACGTCTTTCGGCAGAAGGCGCACACCGCAGAGCACTGTGAGCGGCAGAATCGTCTTTGCGCGAAGAAGCAGCTTCTTCGTCTCCGGGAGCCGGAGAGAGCGGCAACTTCGCAAAGGTGATGAAACAAGCTGTACAACACTGCGATTGTGTGCGCAGCTTGCCAACTGAGAGAAAACAGTACCTGACCACTCTCCTGCCTTTTCTATTCACATGAACATTCGATTGCAAGCTGTTTTGGACAACTTTCCTTCTCTTCTTGCAAAACACTCGGCAGACCTCCGTGCAGCCTCTAGAACACGATGGGAGATGTTTTTTGTGCTGGCACAGTTTCTCCTTGCCAGACAGAGTGGAAAAGCTTTTTGCTAAGATGTAGACGAGAAGAGAGGCTAAAGACGAGGGTACGGTGCTCTGCAGAGCTAAGCACAGCTCCCGGACCTCTTTCGGCAGAAGGCGCACACCGCAGAGCACTGTGAGCGGCAGAATCGTCTTTGCGCGAAGAAGCAGCTTCTTCGTCTCCGGGAGCCGGAGAGAGCGGCAACTTCGCAAAGGTGATGAAACAAGCTGTACAACACTGCGATTGTGTGCGCAGCTTGCCAACTGAGAGAAAACAGTACCTGACCACTCTCCTGCCTTTTCTATTCACATGAACATTCGATTGCAAGCTGTTTTGGACAACTTTCTTTCTCTTCTTGCAAAACACTCGGCAGACCTCCGTGCAGCCTCTAGAACACGATGGGAGATGTTTTCTGTGCTGGCACAGTTTCTCCTTGCCAGACAGAGTGGAAAAGCTTTTTGCTAAGATGTAGACGAGAAGAGAGGCTAAAGACGAAGGTACGGTGCTCTGCAGAGCTAAGCACCGCTCCCGGACGTCTTTCGGCAGAAGGCGCACACCGCAGAGCACTGTGAGCGGCAGAATCGTCTTTGCGCGAAGAAGCAGCTTCTTCGTCTCCGGGAGCCGGAGAGAGCGGCAGTTTCGCAAAGGTGATGAAACAAGCTGTACAACACTGCGATTGTGTGCGCAGCTTGCCAACTGAGAGAAAACAGTACCTGACCACTCTCCTGCCTTTTCTATTCACATGAACATTCGATTGGAAGCTGTTTTGGACAACTTTCTTTCTCTTCTTGCAAAACACTCGGCAGACCTCCGTGGAGCCTCTAGAAGACGATGGGAGGTGTTTTCTGTGCTGGCACAGTTTCTCCTTGCCAGACAGAGTGGAAAAGCTTTTTGCTAAGATGTAGACGAGAAGCGAGGCCAAAGAAGCACGTATGGTACTCTGCAGAGCTAAGCATCGCTCCCGGACTTCTTTCGGCAGAAGGCGCACACCGCAGAGCACTGTGAGCGGCAGAATCGTCTTTGCGCGAAGAAGCAGCTTCTTCGTCTCCGGGAGCCGGAGAGAGCGGCAACTTTGCAAAGGTGATGAAACAAGCTGTACAACACTGCGATTGTGTGAGCAGCTTGCCAACTGAGAGAAAACAGTACCTGACCACTCTCCTGCCTTTTCTATTCACATGAACATTCGATTGCAAGCTGTTTTGGACAACTTTCTTTCTCTTCTTGCAAAACACTCGGCAGACATCCGTGCAGCTTCTAGAACACGATGGGAGATGTTTTCTGTGCTGGCACAGTTTCTCCTTGCCAGACAGAGTGGAAAAGCTTTTTGCTAAGATGTAGACGAGAAGAGAGGCTAAAGACGAAGGTACGGTGCTCTGCAGAGCTAAGCACCGCTCCCGGACGTCTTTCGGCAGAAGGCGCACACCGCAGAGCACTGTGAGCGGCAGAATCGTCTTTGCGCGAAGAAGCAGCTTCTTCGTCTCCGGGAGCCGGAGAGAGCGGCAACTTCGCAAAGGTGATGAAACAAGCTGTACAACACTGCGATTGTGTGCGCAGCTTGCCAACTGAGAGAAAACAGTACCTGACCACTCTCCTGCCTTTTCTGTTCACATGAACATTCGATGTCAAGCTGTTTTGGACAACTTTCTTTCTCTTCTTGCAAAACTCTCGGCACACCTGTGTGCAGCCTCTAGAACACGATGGGAGATGTTTTCTGTGCTGGCACAGTTTCTCCTTGCCAGACAGAGTGGAAAAGCTTTTTGCTAAGATGTAGACGAGAAGAGAGGCTAAAGACGAAGGTACGGTGCTCTGCAGAGCTAAGCACCGCTCCCGTGCCTCTTTCGGCTGAAGCCGCACACCGCAGAGCACTGTGAGCGGCAGAATCGTCTTTGCGCGAAGAAGCAGCTTCTTCGTCTCCGGGAGCCGGAGAGAGCGGCAACTTCGCAAAGGTGATGAAACAAGCTGTACAACACTGCGATTGTGTGCGCAGCTTGCCAACTGAGAGAAAACAGTACCTGACCACTCTCCTGCCTTTTCTATTCACATGAACATTCGATTGCAAGCTGTTTTGGACAACTTTCTTTCTCTTCTTGCAAAACACTCGGCAGACCTGCGTGCAGCCTCTAGAACACGATGGGAGATGTTTTCTGTGCTGGCACAGTTTGTCCTTGCCAGACAGAGTGGAAAAGCTTTTTGCAAAGATGTAGACGAGAAGCGAGGCTAAAGAAGCACGTATGGTACTCTGCAGAGCTAAGCACCGCTCCCGGACCTCTTTCGGCAGAAGGCGCACACCGCAGACCACAGTGAGCGGCAGAATCGTCTTTGCGCGAAGAAGCAGCTTCTTCGTCTCCGGGAGCCGGAGAGAGCGGCAACTTCGCAAAGGTGATGAAACAAGCTGTACAACACTGCGATTGTGTGCGCAGCTTGCCAAGTGAGAGAAAATAGTACCTGACCACTCTCCTGCCTTTTCTATTCACATGAACATTCGATTGCAAGCTGTTTTGGACAACTTTCTTTCTCTTCTTGCAAAACACTCGGCAGACCTCCGTGCAGCCTCTAGAACACGATGGGAGATGTTTTTTGTGCTGGCACAGTTTCTCCTTGCCAGACAGAGTGGAAAAGCTTTTTGCTAAGATGTAGATGAGGAGAGAGGCTAAAGACGAAGGTACGGTGCTCTGCAGAGCTAAGCACAGCTCCCGGGCCTCTTTCGGCAGAAGGCGCACACCGCAGAGCACTGTGAGCGGCAGAATCGTCTTTGCGCGAAGAAGCAGCTTCTTCGTCTCCGGGAGCCGGAGAGAGCGGCAACTTCGCAAAGGTGATGAAACAAGCTGTACAACACTGCGGTTGTGTGAGCAGCTTGCCAACTGAGAGAAAACAGTACCTGACCACTCTCCTGCCTTTTTTATTCACATGAACATTCGATTGCAAGCTGTTTTGGACAACTTTCTTTCTCTTCTTGCAAAACACTCGGCAGACCTCCGTGCAGCCTCTAGAACACGATGGGAGATGTTTTCTGTGCTGGCACAGTTTCTCCTTGCCAGACAGAGTGGAAAAGCTTTTTGCTAAGATGTAGACGAGAAGCGTGGCTAAAGAAGCACGTATGGTACTCTGCAGAGCTAAGCATCGCTCCCGTGCCTCTTTCGGCTGAAGCCGCACACCGCAGAGCACTGTGAGCGGCAGAATCGTCTTTGCGCGAAGAAGCAGCTTCTTCGTCTCCGGCAGCCGGAGAGAGCGGCAACTTCGCAAAAGGTGATGAAACAAGCTGTACAACACTGCGATTGTGTGCGCAGCTTGCCAACTGAGAGAAAACAGTACCTGACCACTCTCCTGCCTTTTCTATTCACATGAACATTCGATTGCAAGCTGTTTTGGACAACTTTCCTTCTCTTCTTGCAAAACACTCGGCAGACCTCCGTGCAGCCTCTAGAACACGATGGGAGATATTTTCTGTGCTGGCACAGTTTCTCCTTGCCAGACAGAGTGGAAAAGCTTTTTGCTAAGATGTAGACGAGAAGAGAGGCTAAAGAAGCAGGTATGGTGCTCTGCAGAGCTAAGCACCGCTCCCGGACCTCTTTCGGCAGAAGGCGCACACCGCAGAGCACTGTGAGCGGCAGAATCGTCTTTGCGCGAAGAAGCAGCTTCTTCGTCTCCGGGAGCCGGAGAGAGCGGGAGCTTCGCAAAGGTGATGAAACAAGCTGTACAACACTGCGATTGTGTGAGCAGCTTGCCAACTGAGAGAAAACAGTACCTGACCACTCTCCTGCCTTTTCTATTCACATGAACATTCGATTGCAAGCTGTTTTGGACAACTTTCTTTCTCTTCTTGCAAAACACTCGGCAGACCTCCGTGCAGCCTCTAGAACACGATGGGAGATGTTTTCTGTGCTGGCACAGTTTCTCCTTGCCAGACAGAGTGGAAAAGCTTTTTGCTAAGATGTAGAAGAGAAGCGTGGCTAAAGAAGCACGTATGGTACTCTGCAGAGCTAAGCATCGCTCCCGGACTTCTTTCGGCAGAAGGCGCACACCGCAGAGCACAGTGAGCGGCAGAATCGTCTTTGCGCGAAGAAGCAGCTTCTTCGTCTCCGGGAGCCGGAGAGAGCGGCAACTTGGCAAAGGTGATGAAACAAGCTGTACAACACTGCGATTGTGTGAGCAGCTTGCCAAGTGAGAGAAAACAGTACCTGACCACTCTCCTGCCTTTTCTATTCACATGAACATTCGATTGCAAGCTGTTTTGGACAACTTTCCTTCTCTACTTGCAAAACACTCGGCAGACCTCCGTGCAGCCTCTAGAACACGATGGGAGATGTTTTCTGTGCTGGCACAGTTTCTCCTTGCCAGACAGAGTGGAAAAGCTTTTTGCTAAGATGTAGACGAGAAGAGAGGCTAAAGAAGCAGGTATGGTGCTCTGCAGAGCTAAGCACCGCTCCCGGACGTCTTTCGGCAGAAGGCGCACACCGCAGAGCACAGTGAGCGGCAGAATCGTCTTTGCGCGAAGAATCAGCTTCTTCGTCTCCGGGAGCCGGAGAGAGCGGCAACTTCGCAAAGGTGATGAAACAAGCTGTACAACACTGCGATTGTGTGCGCAGCTTGCCAAGTGAGAGAAAACAGTACCTGACCACTCTCCTGCCTTTTCTATTCACATGAACATTCCATTGCAAGCTGTTTTGGACAACTTTCTTTCTCTTCTTGCAAAACACTCGGCAGACCTCCGTGCTGCCTCTAAAACACGATGGGAGATGTTTTCAGTGCTGGCACAGTTTCTCCTTGCCAGACAGAGTGGAAAAGCTTTTTGCTAAGATGTAGGCGAGAAGAGAGGCTAAAGACGAAGGTACGGTGCTCTGCAGAGCTAAGCACCGCTCCCGGGCGTCTTTCGGCAGCAGGCGCACACCGCAGAGCACTGTGAGCGGCAGAATCGTCTTTGCGCGAAGAAGCAGCTTCTTCGTCTCCGGGAGCCGGAGAGAGCGGCAACTTCGCAAAGGTGATGAAACAAGCTGTACAACACTGCGATTGTGTGCGCAGCTTGCCAACTGAGAGAAAACAGTACCTGACCACTCTCCTGCCTTTTCTGTTCACATGAACATTCGATGTCAAGCTGTTTTGGACAACTTTCTTTCTCTTCTTGCAAAACTCTCGGCACACCTGTGTGCAGCCTCTAGAACACGATGGGAGATGTTTTCTGTGCTGGCACAGTTTCTCCTTGCCAGACAGAGTGGAAAAGCTTTTTGCTAAGATGTAGACGAGAAGAGAGGCTAAAGACGAAGGTACGGTGCTCTGCAGAGCTAAGCACCGCTCCCGGGCGTCTTTCGGCAGAAGGCGCACACCGCAGAGCACTGTGAGCGGCAGAATCGTCTTTGCGCGAAGAAGCAGCTTCTTCGTCTCTGGGAGCCGGAGAGAGCGGCAGCTTGGCAAAGGTGATGAAACAAAATGTACAACACTGCGATTGTGTGCGCAGCTTGCCAACTGAGAGAAAACAGTACCTGACCACTCTCCTGCCTTTTCTATTCACATGAACATTCGATTGCAAGCTGTTTTGGACAACTTTCTTTCTCTTCTTGCAAAACACTCGGCAGACCTCCGTGCAGCCTCTAGAACACGATGGGAGATGTTTTCTGTGCTGGCACAGTTTCTCCTTGCCAGACAGAGTGGAAAAGCTTTTTGCTAAGATGTAGACGAGAAGAGAGGCTAAAGACGAAGGTACGGTGCTCTGCAGAGCTAAGCACCGCTCCCGGACGTCTTTCGGCAGAAGGCGCACACCGCAGAGCACTGTGAGCGGCAGAATCGTCTTTGCGCGAAGAAGCAGCTTCTTCGTCTCCGGGAGCCGGAGAGAGCGGCAACTTCGCAAAGGTGATGAAACAAGCTGTACAACACTGCGATTGTGTGCGCAGCTTGCCAACTGAGAGAAAACAGTACCAGACCACTCTCCTGCCTTTTCTATTCACATGAACATTCGATTGCAAGCTGTTTTGGACAACTTTCTTTCTCTTCTTGCAAAACACTCGGCAGACATCCGTGCAGCCTCTAGAACACGATGGGAGATGTTTTCTGTGCTGGCACAGTTTCTCCTTGCCAGACAGAGTGGAAAAGCTTTTTGCTAAGATGTAGACAAGAAGAGAGGCTAAAGAAGCAGGTACGGTGCTCTGCAGAGCTAAGCACAGCTCCCGTGCCTCTTTCGGCAGAAGGCGCACACCGAAGAGCACTGTGAGCGGCAGAATCGTCTTTGCGCGAAGAAGCAGCTTCTTCGTCTCCGGGAGCCGGAGAGAGCGGCAACTTCGCAAAGGTGATGAAACAAGCTGTACAACACTGCGATTGTGTGCGCAGCTTGCCAACTGAGAGAAAACAGTACCTGACCACTCTCCTGCCTTTTCTATTCACATGAACATTCGATTGCAAGCTGTTTTGGACAACTTTCTTTCTCTTCTTGCAAAACACTCGGCAGACCTCCGTGCAGCCTCTAGAACACGATGGGAGATGTTTTCTGTGCTGGCAAAGTTTCTCCTTGCCAGACAGAGTGGAAAAGCTTTTTGCTAAGATGTAGACGAGAAGAGAGGCTAAAGACGAAGGTACGGTGCTCTGCAGAGCTAAGCACCGCTCCCGGACGTCTTTCGGCAGAAGGCGCACACCGCAGAGCACTGTGAGCGGCAGAATCGTCTTTGCGCGAAGAAGCAGCTTCTTCGTCTCCGGGAGCCGGAGAGAGCGGCAACTTCGCAAAGGTGATGAAACAAGCTGTACAACACTGCGATTGTGTGCGCAGCTTGCCAACTGAGAGAAAACAGTACCTGACCACTCTCCTGCCTTTTCTATTCACATGAACATTCGATTGCAAGCTGTTTTGGACAACTTTCCTTCTCTTCTTGCAAAACACTCGGCAGACCTCCGTGCAGCCTCTAGAACACGATGGGAGATGTTTTTAGTGCTGGCACAGTTTCTCCTTGCCAGAGAGAGTGGAAAAGCTTTTTGCTAAGATGTAGACGAGAAGAGAGGCTAAAGACGAGGGTACGGTGCTCTGCAGAGCTAAGCACAGCTCCCGGACCTCTTTCGGCAGAAGGCGCACACCGCAGAGCACTGTGAGCGGCAGAATCGTCTTTGCGCGAAGAAGCAGCTTCTTCGTCTCCGGGAGCCGGAGAGAGCGGCAACTTCGCAAAGGTGATGAAACAAGCTGTACAACACTGCGATTGTGTGCGCAGCTTGCCAACTGAGAGAAAACAGTACCTGACCACTCTCCTGCCTTTTCTATTCACATGAACATTCGATTGCAAGCTGTTTTGGACAACTTTCTTTCTCTTCTTGCAAAACACTCGGCAGACCTCCGTGCAGCCTCTAGAACACGATGGGAGATGTTTTCTGTGCTGGCACAGTTTCTCCTTGCCAGACAGAGTGGAAAAGCTTTTTGCTAAGATGTAGACGAGAAGAGAGGCTAAAGACGAAGGTACGGTGCTCTGCAGAGCTAAGCACCGCTCCCGGACGTCTTTCGGCAGAAGGCGCACACCGCAGAGCACTGTGAGCGGCAGAATCGTCTTTGCGCGAAGAAGCAGCTTCTTCGTCTCCGGGAGCCGGAGAGAGCGGCAGTTTCGCAAAGGTGATGAAACAAGCTGTACAACACTGCGATTGTGTGCGCAGCTTGCCAACTGAGAGAAAACAGTACCTGACCACTCTCCTGCCTTTTCTATTCACATGAACATTCGATTGGAAGCTGTTTTGGACAACTTTCTTTCTCTTCTTGCAAAACACTCGGCAGACCTCCGTGGAGCCTCTAGAAGACGATGGGAGGTGTTTTCTGTGCTGGCACAGTTTCTCCTTGCCAGACAGAGTGGAAAAGCTTTTTGCTAAGATGTAGACGAGAAGCGAGGCCAAAGAAGCACGTATGGTACTCTGCAGAGCTAAGCATCGCTCCCGGACTTCTTTCGGCAGAAGGCGCACACCGCAGAGCACTGTGAGCGGCAGAATCGTCTTTGCGCGAAGAAGCAGCTTCTTCGTCTCCGGGAGCCGGAGAGAGCGGCAACTTCGCAAAGGTGATGAAACAAGCTGTACAACACTGCGATTGTGTGCGCAGCTTGCCAACTGAGAGAAAACAGTACCTGACCACTCTCCTGCCTTTTCTGTTCACATGAACATTCGATGTCAAGCTGTTTTGGACAACTTTCTTTCTCTTCTTGCAAAACACTCGGCACACCTGTGTGCAGCCTCTAGAACACGATGGGAGATGTTTTCTGTACTGGCACAGTTTCTCCTTGCCAGACAGAGTGGAAAAGCTTTTTGCTAAGATGTAGACGAGAAGAGAGGCTAAAGACGAAGGTACGGTGCTCTGCAGAGCTAAGCACCGCTCCCGTGCCTCTTTCGGCTGAAGCCGCACACCGCAGAGCACTGTGAGCGGCAGAATCGTCTTTGCGCGAAGAAGCAGCTTCTTCGTCTCCGGGAGCCGGAGAGAGCGGCAACTTCGCAAAGGTGATGAAACAAGCTGTACAACACTGCGATTGTGTGCGCAGCTTGCCAACTGAGAGAAAACAGTACCTGACCACTCTCCTGCCTTTTCTATTCACATGAACATTCGATGTCAAGCTGTTTTGGACAACTTTCTTTCTCTTCTTGCAAAACACTCGGCAGACCTGCGTGCAGCCTCTAGAACACGATGGGAGATGTTTTCTGTGCTGGCACAGTTTGTCCTTGCCAGACAGAGTGGAAAAGCTTTTTGCAAAGATGTAGACGAGAAGCGAGGCTAAAGAAGCACGTATGGTACTCTGCAGAGCTAAGCACAGCTCCCGGACCTCTTTCGGCAGAAGGCGCACACCGCAGAGCACTGTGAGCGGCAGAATCGTCTTTGCGCGAAGAAGCAGCTTCTTCGTCTCCGGGAGCCGGAGAGAGCGGCAACTTCGCAAAGGTGATGAAATAAGCTGTACAACACTGCGATTGTGTGCGCAGCTTGCCAAGTGAGAGAAAATAGTACCTGACCACTCTCCTGCCTTTTCTATTCACATGAACATTCGATTGCAAGCTGTTTGGACAACTTTCTTTCTCTTCTTGCAAAACACTCGGCAGACCTCCGTGCAGCCTCTAGAACACGATGGGAGATGTTTTCTGTGCTGGCACAGTTTCTCCTTGCCAGACAGAGTGGAAAAGCTTTTTGCTAAGATGTAGACGAGAAGAGAGGCTAAAGACGAAGGTACGGTGCTCTGCAGAGCTAAGCACCGCTCCCGGACGTCTTTCGGCAGAAGGCGCACACCGCAGAGCACTGTGAGCGGCAGAATCGTCTTTGCGCGAAGAAGCAGCTTCTTCGTCTCCGGGAGCCGGAGAGAGCGGTAAGTTCGCAAAGGTGATAAAACAAGCTGTACAACACTGCGATTGTGTGCGCAGCTTGCCAACTGAGAGAAAACAGTACCAGCCCACTCTCCTGCCTTTTCTATTCACATGAACATTCGATTGGAAGCTGTTTTGGACAACTTTCTTTCTCTTCTTGCAAAACACTCGGCAGACCTCCGTGCAGCCTCTAGAACACGATGGGAGATGTTTTCTGTGCTGGCACAGTTTCTCCTTGCCAGACAGAGTGGAAAAGCTTTTTGCTAAGATGTAGACAAGAAGAGAGGCTAAAGACGAAGGTACGGTGCTCTGCAGAGCTAAGCACCGCTCCCGGACGTCTTTCGGCAGAAGGCGCACACCGCAGAGCACTGTGAGCGGCAGAATCGTCTTTGCGCGAAGAAGCAGCTTCTTCGTCTCCGGGAGCCGGAGAGAGCGGCAACTTCGCAAAGGTGATGAAACAAGCTGTACAACACTGCGATTGTGTGCGCAGCTTGCCAACTGAGAGAAAACAGTACCTGACCACTCTCCTGCCTTTTCTATTCACATGAACATTCGATTGCAAGCTGTTTTGGACAACTTTCCTTCTCTTCTTGCAAAACACTCGGCAGACCTCCGTGCAGCCTCTAGAACACGATGGGAGATGTTTTTTGTGCTGGCACAGTTTCTCCTTGCCAGACAGAGTGGAAAAGCTTTTTGCTAAGATGTAGACGAGAAGAGAGGCTAAAGACGAGGGTACGGTGCTCTGCAGAGCTAAGCACAGCTCCCGGACCTCTTTCGGCAGAAGGCGCACACCGCAGAGCACTGTGAGCGGCAGAATCGTCTTTGCGCGAAGAAGCAGCTTCTTCGTCTCCGGGAGCCGGAGAGAGCGGCAACTTCGCAAAGGTGATGAAACAAGCTGTACAACACTGCGATTGTGTGCGCAGCTTGCCAACTGAGAGAAAACAGTACCTGACCACTCTCCTGCCTTTTCTATTCACATGAACATTCGATTGCAAGCTGTTTTGGACAACTTTCTTTCTCTTCTTGCAAAACACTCGGCAGACCTCCGTGCAGCCTCTAGAACACGATGGGAGATGTTTTCTGTGCTGGCACAGTTTCTCCTTGCCAGACAGAGTGGAAAAGCTTTTTGCTAAGATGTAGACGAGAAGAGAGGCTAAAGACGAAGGTACGGTGCTCTGCAGAGCTAAGCACCGCTCCCGGACGTCTTTCGGCAGAAGGCGCACACCGCAGAGCACTGTGAGCGGCAGAATCGTCTTTGCGCGAAGAAGCAGCTTCTTCGTCTCCGGGAGCCGGAGAGAGCGGCAGTTTCGCAAAGGTGATGAAACAAGCTGTACAACACTGCGATTGTGTGCGCAGCTTGCCAACTGAGAGAAAACAGTACCTGACCACTCTCCTGCCTTTTCTATTCACATGAACATTCGATTGGAAGCTGTTTTGGACAACTTTCTTTCTCTTCTTGCAAAACACTCGGCAGACCTCCGTGGAGCCTCTAGAAGACGATGGGAGGTGTTTTCTGTGCTGGCACAGTTTCTCCTTGCCAGACAGAGTGGAAAAGCTTTTTGCTAAGATGTAGACGAGAAGCGAGGCCAAAGAAGCACGTATGGTACTCTGCAGAGCTAAGCATCGCTCCCGGACTTCTTTCGGCAGAAGGCGCACACTGCAGAGCACTGTGAGCGGCAGAATCGTCTGTGCGCGAAGAAGCAGCTTCTTCGTCTCCGGGAGCCGGAGAGAGCGGCAACTTTGCAAAGGTGATGAAACAAGCTGTACAACACTGCGATTGTGTGAGCAGCTTGCCAACTGAGAGAAAACAGTACCTGACCACTCTCCTGCCTTTTCTATTCACATGAACATTCGATTGCAAGCTGTTTTGGACAACTTTATTTCTCTTCTTGCAAAACACTCGGCAGACATCCGTGCAGCTTCTAGAACACGATGGGAGATGTTTTCTGTGCTGGCACAGTTTCTCCTTGCCAGACAGAGTGGAAAAGCTTTTTGCTAAGATGTAGACGAGAAGAGAGGCTAAAGACGAAGGTACGGTGCTCTGCAGAGCTAAGCACCGCTCCCGGACGTCTTTCGGCAGAAGGCGCACACCGCAGAGCACTGTGAGCGGCAGAATCGTCTTTGCGCGAAGAAGCAGCTTCTTCGTCTCCGGGAGCCGGAGAGAGCGGCAACTTCGCAAAGGTGATGAAACAAGCTGTACAACACTGCGATTGTGTGCGCAGCTTGCCAACTGAGAGAAAACAGTACCTGACCACTCTCCTGCCTTTTCTGTTCACATGAACATTCGATGTCAAGCTGTTTTGGACAACTTTCTTTCTCTTCTTGCAAAACTCTCGGCACACCTGTGTGCAGCCTCTAGAACACGATGGGAGATGTTTTCTGTGCTGGCACAGTTTCTCCTTGCCAGACAGAGTGGAAAAGCTTTTTGCTAAGATGTAGACGAGAAGAGAGGCTAAAGACGAAGGTACGGTGCTCTGCAGAGCTAAGCACCGCTCCCGTGCCTCTTTCGGCTGAAGCCGCACACCGCAGAGCACTGTGAGCGGCAGAATCGTCTTTGCGCGAAGAAGCAGCTTCTTCGTCTCCGGGAGCCGGAAGAGCGGCAACTTCGCAAAGGTGATGAAAACAAGCTGTACAACACTGCGATTGTGTGCGCAGCTTGCCAACTGAGAGAAAACAGTACCTGACCACTCTCCTGCCTTTTCTATTCACATGAACATTCGATTGCAAGCTGTTTTGGACAACTTTCTTTCTCTTCTTGCAAAACACTCGGCAGACCTGCGTGCAGCCTCTAGAACACGATGGGAGATGTTTTCTGTGCTGGCACAGTTTGTCCTTGCCAGACAGAGTGGAAAAGCTTTTTGCAAAGATGTAGACGAGAAGCGAGGCTAAAGAAGCACTTATGGTACTCTGCAGAGCTAAGCACCGCTCCCGGACCTCTTTCGGCAGAAGGCGCACACCGCAGACCACAGTGAGCGGCAGAATCGTCCTTTGCGCGAAGAAGCAGCTTCTTCGTCTCCGGGAGCCGGAGGAGAGCGGCAACTTCGCAAAGGTGATGAAACAAGCTGTACAACACTGCGATTGTGTGCGCAGCTTGCCAAGTGAGAGAAAATAGTACCTGACCACTCTCCTGCCTTTTCTATTCACATGAACATTCGATTGCAAGCTGTTTTGGACAACTTTCTTTCTCTTCTTGCAAAACACTCGGCAGACCTCCGTGCAGCCTCTAGAACACGATGGGAGATGTTTTTTGTGCTGGCACAGTTTCTCCTTGCCAGACAGAGTGGAAAAGCTTTTTGCTAAGATGTAGATGAGGAGAGAGGCTAAAGACGAAGGTACGGTGCTCTGCAGAGCTAAGCACAGCTCCCGGGCCTCTTTCGGCAGAAGGCGCACACCGCAGAGCACTGTGAGCGGCAGAATCGTCTTTGCGCGAAGAAGCAGCTTCTTCGTCTCCGGGAGCCGGAGAGAGCGGCAACTTCGCAAAGGTGATGAAACAAGCTGTACAACACTGCGGTTGTGTGAGCAGCTTGCCAACTGAGAGAAAACAGTACCTGACCACTCTCCTGCCTTTTTTATTCACATGAACATTCGATTGCAAGCTGTTTTGGACAACTTTCTTTCTCTTCTTGCAAAACACTCGGCAGACCTCCGTGCAGCCTCTAGAACACGATGGGAGATGTTTTCTGTGCTGGCACAGTTTCTCCTTGCCAGACAGAGTGGAAAAGCTTTTTGCTAAGATGTAGACGAGAAGCGTGGCTAAAGAAGCACGTATGGTACTCTGCAGAGCTAAGCATCGCTCCCGTGCCTCTTTCGGCTGAAGCCGCACACCGCAGAGCACTGTGAGCGGCAGAATCGTCTTTGCGCGAAGAAGCAGCTTCTTCGTCTCCGGCAGCCGGAGAGAGCGGCAACTTGGCAAAGGTGATGAAACAAGCTGTACAACACTGCGATTGTGTGCGCAGCTTGCCAACTGAGAGAAAACAGTACCTGACCACTCTCCTGCCTTTTCTATTCACATGAACATTCGATTGCAAGCTGTTTTGGACAACTTTCCTTCTCTTCTTGCAAAACACTCGGCAGACCTCCGTGCAGCCTCTAGAACACGATGGGAGATATTTTCTGTGCTGGCACAGTTTTCTCCTTGCCAGACAGAGTGGAAAAGCTTTTTGCTAAGATGTAGACGAGAAGAGAGGCTAAAGAAGCAGGTATGGTGCTCTGCAGAGCTAAGCACCGCTCCCGGACCTCTTTCGGCAGAAGGCGCACACCGCAGAGCACTGTGAGCGGCAGAATCGTCTTTGCGCGAAGAAGCAGCTTCTTCGTCTCCGGGAGCCGGAGAGAGCGGCAGCTTCGCAAAGGTGATGAAACAAGCTGTACAACACTGCGATTGTGTGAGCAGCTTGCCAACTGAGAGAAAACAGTACCTGACCACTCTCCTGCCTTTTCTATTCACATGAACATTCGATTGCAAGCTGTTTTGGACAACTTTCTTTCTCTTCTTGCAAAACACTCGGCAGACCTCCGTGCAGCCTCTAGAACACGATGGGAGATGTTTTCTGTGCTGGCACAGTTTCTCCTTGCCAGACAGAGTGGAAAAGCTTTTTGCTAAGATGTAGAAGAGAAGCGTGGCTAAAGAAGCACGTATGGTACTCTGCAGAGCTAAGCATCGCTCCCGGACTTCTTTCGGCAGAAGGCGCACACCGCAGAGCACAGTGAGCGGCAGAATCGTCTTTGCGCGAAGAAGCAGCTTCTTCGTCTCCGGGAGCCGGAGAGAGCGGCAACTTGGCAAAGGTGATGAAACAATCTGTACAACACTGCGATTGTGTGAGCAGCTTGCCAACTGAGAGAAAACAGTACCTGACCACTCTCCTGCCTTTTCTATTCACATGAACATTCGATTGCAAGCTGTTTTGGACAACTTTCCTTCTCTACTTGCAAAACACTCGGCAGACCTCCGTGCAGCCTCTAGAACACGATGGGAGATGTTTTGTGTGCTGGCACAGTTTCTCCTTGCCAGACAGAGTGGAAAAGCTTTTGCTAAGATGTAGACGAGAAGAGAGGCTAAAGAAGCAGGTATGGTGCTCTGCAGAGCTAAGCACCGCTCCCGGACGTCTTTCGGCAGAAGGCGCACACCGCAGAGCACTGTGAGCGGCAGAATCGTCTTTGCGCGAAGAAGCAGCTTCTTCGTCTCCGGGAGCCGGAGAGAGCGGCAACTTCGCAAAGGTGATGAAACAAGCTGTACAACACTGCGATTGTGTGCGCAGCTTGCCAAGTGAGAGAAAACAGTACCTGACCACTCTCCTGCCTTTTCTATTCACATGAAAATTCCATTGCAAGCTGTTTTGGACAACTTTCTTTCTCTTCTTGCAAAACACTCGGCAGACCTCCGTGCAGCCTCTAAAACACGATGGGAGATGTTTTCAGTGCTGGCACAGTTTCTCCTTGCCAGACAGAGTGGAAAAGCTTTTTGCTAAGATGTAGGCGAGAAGAGAGGCTAAAGACGAAGGTACGGTGCTCTGCAGAGCTAAGCACCGCTCCGGGGCGTCTTTCGGCAGCAGGCGCACACCGCAGAGCACTGTGAGCGGCAGAATCGTCTTTGCGCGAAGAAGCAGCTTCTTCGTCTCCGGGAGCCGGAGAGAGCGGCAACTTCGCAAAGGTGATGAAACAAGCTGTACAACACTGCGATTGTGGTGCGCAGCTTGCCAACTGAGAGAAAACAGTACCTGACCACTCTCCTGCCTTTTGTAATCACGATGAACATTCGATTGCAAGCTGTTTTGGACAACTTTCTTTCTCTTCTTGCAAAACACTCGGCAGACCTCCGTGCAGCCTCTAGAACACGATGGGAGATGTTTTCTGTGCTGGCACAGTTTCTCCTTGCCAGAAAGAGTGGAAAAGCTTTTTGCTAAGATGTAGGACGAGAAGAGAGGCTAAAGACGAAGGTACGGTGCTCTGCAGAGCTAAGCACCGCTCCCGGGCGTCTTTCGGCAGAAGGCGCACACCGCAGAGCACTGTGAGCGGCAGAATCGTCTTTGCGCGAAGAAGCAGCTTCTTCGTCTCTGGGAGCCGGAGAGAGCGGCAGCTTGGCAAAGGTGATGAAACAAAATGTACAACACTGCAATTGTGTGCGCAGCTTGCCAACTGAGAGAAAACAGTACCTGACCACTCTCCTGCCTTTTCTATTCACATGAACATTCGATTGCAAGCTGTTTTGGACAACTTTCTTTCTCTTCTTGCAAAACACTCGGCAGACCTCCGTGCAGCCTCTAGAACACGATGGGAGATGTTTTCTGTGCTGGCACAGTTTCTCCTTGCCAGACAGAGTGGAAAAGCTTTTTGCTAAGATGTAGACGAGAAGAGAGGCTAAAGACGAATGTACGGTGCTCTGCAGAGCTAAGCACCGCTCCCGGACGTCTTTCGGCAGAAGGCGCACACCGCAGAGCACTGTGAGCGGCAGAATCGTCTTTGCGCGAAGAAGCAGCTTCTTCGTCTCCGGGAGCCGGAGAGAGCGGCAACTTCGCAAAGGTGATGAAACAAGCTGTACAACACTGCGATTGTGTGCGCAGCTTGCCAAGTGAGAGAAAACAGTACCTGACCACTCTCCTGCCTTTTCTATTCACATGAACATTCGATTGCAAGCTGTTTTGGACAACTTTCTTTCTCTTCTTGCAAAACACTCGGCAGACCTCCGTGCAGCTTCTAGAACACGATGGGAGATGTTTTCTGTGCTGGCACAGTTTCTCCTTGCCAGACAGAGTGGAAAAGCTTTTTGCTAAGATGTAGACGAGAAGAGAGGCTAAAGACGAAGGTACGGTTCTCTGCAGAGCTAAGCACCGCTCCCGGACGTCTTTCGGCAGAAGGCGCACACCGCGGAGCACTGTGAGCGGCAGAATCGTCTTTGCGCGAAGAAGCAGCTTCTTCGTCTCCGGGAGCCGGAGAGAGCGGCAACTTGGCAAAGGTGATGAAACAAGCTGTACAACACTGCGATTGTGTGCGCAGCTTGCCAACTGAGAGAAAACAGTACCTGACCACTCTCCTGCCTTTTCTATTCACATGAACATTCGATTGCAAGCTGTTTTGGACAACTTTCTTTCTCTTCTTGCAAAACACTCGGCAGACCTCCGTGCAGCCTCTAGAACACGATGGGAGATGTTTTCTGTGCTGGCACAGTTTCTCCTTGCCAGACAGAGTGGAAAAGCTTTTTGCTAAGATGTAGACAAGAAGAGAGGCTAAAGAAGCAGGTACGGTGCTCTGCAGAGCTAAGCACAGCTCCCGTGCCTCTTTCGGCAGAAGGCGCACACCGAAGAGCACTGTGAGCGGCAGAATCGTCTTTGCGCGAAGAAGCAGCTTCTTCGTCTCCGGGAGCCGGAGAGAGCGGCAACTTCGCAAAGGTGATGAAACAAGCTGTACAACACTGCGATTGTGTGCGCAGCTTGCCAACTGAGAGAAAACAGTACCTGACCACTCTCCTGCCTTTTCTATTCACATGAACATTCGATTGCAAGCTGTTTTGGACAACTTTCTTTCTCTTCTTGCAAAACACTCGGCAGACCTCCGTGCAGCCTCTAGAACACGATGGGAGATGTTTTCTGTGCTGGCAAAGTTTCTCCTTGCCAGACAGAGTGGAAAAGCTTTTTGCTAAGATGTAGACGAGAAGAGAGGCTAAAGACGAAGGTACGGTGCTCTGCAGAGCTAAGCACCGCTCCCGGACGTCTTTCGGCAGAAGGCGCACACCGCAGAGCACTGTGAGCGGCAGAATCGTCTTTGCGCGAAGAAGCAGCTTCTTCGTCTCCGGGAGCCGGAGAGAGCGGCAACTTCGCAAAGGTGATGAAACAAGCTGTACAACACTGCGATTGTGTGCGCAGCTTGCCAACTGAGAGAAAACAGTACCTGACCACTCTCCTGCCTTTTCTATTCACATGAACATTCGATTGCAAGCTGTTTTGGACAACTTTCCTTCTCTTCTTGCAAAACACTCGGCAGACCTCCGTGCAGCCTCTAGAACACGATGGGAGATGTTTTTTGTGCTGGCACAGTTTCTCCTTGCCAGAGAGAGTGGAAAAGCTTTTTGCTAAGATGTAGACGAGAAGAGAGGCTAAAGACGAGGGTACGGTGCTCTGCAGAGCTAAGCACAGCTCCCGGACCTCTTTCGGCAGAAGGCGCACACCGCAGAGCACTGTGGAGCGGCAGAATCGTCTTTGCGCGAAGAAGCAGCTTCTTCGTCTCCGGGAGCCGGAAGAGAGCGGCAACTTCGCAAAGGTGATGAAACAAGCTGTACAACACTGCGATTGTGTGCGCAGCTTGCCAACTGAGAGAAAACAGTACCTGACCACTCTCCTGCCTTTTCTATTCACTATGAACATTCGATTGCAAGCTGTTTTGGACAACTTTCTTTCTCTTCTTGCAAAACACTCGGCAGACCTCCGTGCAGCCTCTAGAACACGATGGGAGATGTTTTCTGTGCTGGCACAGTTTCTCCTTGCCAGACAGAGTGGAAAGCTTTTTTGCTAAGATGTAGACGAGAAGAGAGGCTAAAGACGAAGGTACGGTGCTCTGCAGAGCTAAGCACCGCTCCCGGACGTCTTTCGGCAGAAGGCGCACACCGCAGAGCACTGTGAGCGGCAGAATCGTCTTTGCGCGAAGAAGCAGCTTCTTCGTCTCCGGGAGCCGGAGGAGAGCGGCAGTTTCGCAAAGGTGATGAAACAAGCTGTACAACACTGCGATTGTGTGCGCAGCTTGCCAACTGAGAGAAAACAGTACCTGACCACTCTCCTGCCTTTTCTATTCACATGAACATTCGATTGGAAGCTGTTTTGGACAACTTTCTTTCTCTTCTTGCAAAACACTCGGCAGACCTGCGTGCAGCCTCTAGAACACGATGGGAGATGTTTTCTGTGCTGGCACAGTTTGTCCTTGCCAGACAGAGTGGAAAAGCTTTTGCAAAGATGTAGACGAGAAGCGAGGCTAAAGAAGCACGTATGGTACTCTGCAGAGCTAAGCACCGCTCCCGGACCTCTTTCGGCAGAAGGCGCACACCGCAGAGCACTGTGAGCGGCCAGAATCGTCTTTGCGCGAAGAAGCAGCTTCTTCGTCTCCGGGAGCCGGAGAGAGCGGCAACTTCGCAAAGGTGATGAAATAAGCTGTAGAACACTGCGATTGTGTGCGCAGCTTGCCAAGTGAGAGAAAATAGTACCTGACCACTCTCCTGCCTTTTCTATTCACATGAACATTCGATTGCAAGCTGTTTTGGACAACTTTCTTTCTCTTCTTGCAAAACACTCGGCAGACCTCCGTGCAGCCTCTAGAACACGATGGGAGATGTTTTTTGTGCTGGCACAGTTTCTCCTTGCCAGACAGAGTGGAAAAGCTTTTGCTAAAATGTAGATGAGAAGAGAGGCTAAAGACGAAGGTACGGTGCTCTGCAGAGCTAAGCACAGCTCCCGGGCCTCTTTCGGCAGAAGGCGCACACCGCAGAGCACTGTGAGCGGCAGAATCGTCTTTGCGCGAAGAAGCAGCTTCTTCGTCTCCGGGAGCCGGAGAGAGCGGCAACTTCGCAAAGGTGATGAAACAAGCTGTACAACACTGCGGTTGTGTGAGCAGCTTGCCAACTGAGAGAAAACAGTACCTGACCACTCTCCTGCCTTTTTTATTCACATGAACATTCGATTGGAAGCTGTTTTGGACAACTTTCCTTCTCTTCTTGCAAAACACTCGGCAGACCTCCGTGCAGCCTCTAGAACACGATGGGAGATGTTTTCTGTGCTGGCACAGTTTCTCCTTGCCAGACAGAGTGGAAAAGCTTTTTGCTAAGATGTAGACGAGAAGAGAGGCTAAAGAAGCAGGTATGGTGCTCTGCAGAGCTAAGCACCGCTCCCGGACCTCTTTCGGCAGAAGGCGCACACCGCAGAGCACTGTGAGCGGCAGAATCGTCTTTGCGCGAAGAAGCAGCTTCTTCGTCTCCGGGAGCCGGAGAGAGCGGCAACTTCGCAAAGGTGATGAAACAAGCTGTACAACACTGCGATTGTGTGCGCAGCTTGCCAACTGAGAGAAAACAGTACCTGACCACTCTCCTGCCTTTTCTATTCACATGAACATTCGATTGCAAGCTGTTTTGGACAACTTTCTTTCTCTTCTTGCAAAACACTCGGCAGACCTCCGTGCAGCCTCTAGAACACGATGGGAGATGTTTTCTGTGCTGGCACAGTTTTTCCTTGCCAGACAGAGTGGAAAAGCTTTTTGCTAAGATGTAGACGAGAAGAGAGGCTAAAGACGAAGGTACGGTGCTCTGCAGAGCTAAGCACAGCTCCCGGACCTCTTTCGGCAGAAGGCGCACACCGCAGAGCACTGTGAGCGGCAGAATCGTCTTTGCGCGAAGAAGCAGCTTCTTCGTCTCCGGGAGCCGGAGAGAGCGGCAACTTCGCAAAGGTGATGAAACAAGCTGTACAACACTGCGGTTGTGTGCGCAGCTTGCCAACTGAGAGAAAACAGTACCTGACCACTCTCCTGCCTTTTTTATTCACATGAACATTCGATTGCAAGCTGTTTTGGACAACTTTCTTTCTCTTCTTGCAAAACACTCGGCAGACCTCCGTGCAGCCTCTAGAACACGATGGGAGATGTTTTCTGTGCTGGCACAGTTTCTCCTTGCCAGACAGAGTGGAAAAGCTTTTTGCTAAGATGTAGACGAGAAGCGTGGCTAAAGAAGCACGTATGGTACTCTGCAGAGCTAAGCATCGCTCCCGTGCCTCTTTCGGCTGAAGCCGCACACCGCAGAGCACTGTGAGCGGCAGAATCGTCTTTGCGCGAAGAAGCAGCTTCTTCGTCTCCGGCAGCCGGAGAGAGCGGCAACTTCGCAAAGGTGATGAAACAAGCTGTACAACACTGCGATTGTGTGCGCAGCTTGCCAACTGAGAGAAAACAGTACCTGACCACTCTCCTGCCTTTTCTATTCACATGAATATTCGATTGGAAGCTGTTTTGGACAACTTTCCTTCTCTTCTTGCAAAACACTCGGCAGACCTCCGTGCAGCCTCTAGAACACGATGGGAGATGTTTTCTGTGCTGGCACAGTTTCTCCTTGCCAGACAGAGTGGAAAAGCTTTTTGCTAAGATGTAGACGAGAAGAGAGGCTAAAGACGAAGGTACGGTGCTCTGCAGAGCTAAGCACCGCTCCCGGACGTCTTTCGGCAGAAGGCGCACACCGCAGAGCACTGTGAGCGGCAGAATCGTCTTTGCGCGAAAGCAGCTTCTTCGTCTCCGGGAGCCGGAGAGAGCGGCAACTTCGCAAAGGTGATGAAACAAAATGTACAACACTGCGATTGTGTGCGCAGCTTGCCAACTGAGAGAAAACAGTACCTGACCACTCTCCTGCCTTTTCTATTCACATGAACATTCGATTGCAAGCTGTTTTGGACAACTTTCTTTCTCTTCTTGCAAAACACTCGGCAGACCTCCGTGCAGCCTCTAGAACACGATGGGAGATGTTTTCTGTGCTGGCACAGTTTCTCCTTGCCAGACAGAGTGGAAAAGCTTTTTGCTAAGATGTAGACGAGAAGAGAGGCTAAAGACGAAGGTACGGTGCTCTGCAGAGCTAAGCACCGCTCCCGGACGTCTTTCGGCAGAAGGCGCACACCGCAGAGCACTGTGAGCGGCAGAATCGTCTTTGCGCGAAGAAGCAGCTTCTTCGTCTCCGGGAGCCGGAGAGAGCGGCAACTTCGCAAAGGTGATGAAACAAGCTGTACAACACTGCGATTGTGTGTGCGCAGCTTGCCAACTGAGAGAAAACAGTACCTGACCACTCTCCTGCCTTTTCTATTCACATGAACATTCGATTGCAAGCTGTTTTGGACAACTTTCTTTCTCTTCTTGCAAAACACTCGGCAGACCTCCGTGCAGCTTCTAGAACACGATGGGAGATGTTTTCTGTGCTGGCACAGTTTCTCCTTGCCAGACAGAGTGGAAAAGCTTTTTGCTAAGATGTAGACGAGAAGAGAGGCTAAAGACGAAGGTACGGTGCTCTGCAGAGCTAAGCACCGCTCCCGGACGTCTTTCGGCAGAAGGCGCACACCGCGGAGCACTGTGAGCGGCAGAATCGTCTTTGCGCGAAGAAGCAGCTTCTTCGTCTCCGGGAGCCGGAGAGAGCGGTAAGTTCGCAAAGGTGATAAAACAAGCTGTACAACACTGCGATTGTGTGCGCAGCTTGCCAACTGAGAGAAAACAGTACCAGCCCACTCTCCTGCCTTTTCTATTCACATGAACATTCGATTGCAAGCTGTTTTGGACAACTTTCTTTCTCTTCTTGCAAAACACTCGGCAGACCTCCGTGCAGCCTCTAGAACACGATGGGAGATGTTTTCTGTGCTGGCACAGTTTCTCCTTGCCAGACAGAGTGGAAAAGCTTTTTGCTAAGATGTAGACAAGAAGAGAGGCTAAAGAAGCAGGTACGGTGCTCTGCAGAGCTAAGCACAGCTCCCGTGCCTCTTTCGGCAGAAGGCGCACACCGAAGAGCACTGTGAGCGGCAGAATCGTCTTTGCGCGAAGAAGCAGCTTCTTCGTCTCCGGGAGCCGGAGAGAGCGGCAACTTCGCAAAGGTGATGAAACAAGCTGTACAACACTGCGATTGTGTGCGCAGCTTGCCAACTGAGAGAAAACAGTACCTGACCACTCTCCTGCCTTTTCTATTCACATGAACATTCGATTGCAAGCTGTTTTGGACAACTTTCTTTCTCTTCTTGCAAAACACTCGGCAGACCTCCGTGCAGCCTCTAGAACACGATGGGAGATGTTTTCTGTGCTGGCAAAGTTTCTCCTTGCCAGACAGAGTGGAAAAGCTTTTTGCTAAGATGTAGACGAGAAGAGAGGCTAAAGACGAAGGTACGGTGCTCTGCAGAGCTAAGCACCGCTCCCGGACGTCTTTCGGCAGAAGGCGCACACCGCAGAGCACTGTGAGCGGCAGAATCGTCTTTGCGCGAAGAAGCAGCTTCTTCGTCTCCGGGAGCCGGAGAGAGCGGCAACTTCGCAAAGGTGATGAAACAAAATGTACAACACTGCGATTGTGTGCGCAGCTTGCCAACTGAGAGAAAACAGTACCTGACCACTCTCCTGCCTTTTCTATTCACATGAACATTCGATTGCAAGCTGTTTTGGACAACTTTCTTTCTCTTCTTGCAAAACACTCGGCAGACCTCCGTGCAGCCTCTAGAACACGATGGGAGATGTTTTCTGTGCTGGCACAGTTTCTCCTTGCCAGACAGAGTGGAAAAGCTTTTTGCTAAGATGTAGACGAGAAGAGAGGCTAAAGACGAAGGTACGGTGCTCTGCAGAGCTAAGCACCGCTCCCGGACGTCTTTCGGCAGAAGGCGCACACCGCAGAGCACTGTGAGCGGCAGAATCGTCTTTGCGCGAAGAAGCAGCTTCTTCGTCTCCGGGAGCCGGAGAGAGCGGCAACTTCGCAAAGGTGATGAAACAAGCTGTACAACACTGCGATTGTGTGCGCAGCTTGCCAACTGAGAGAAAACAGTACCTGACCACTCTCCTGCCTTTTCTATTCACATGAACATTCGATTGCAAGCTGTTTTGGACAACTTTCTTTCTCTTCTTGCAAAACACTCGGCAGACCTCCGTGCAGCTTCTAGAACACGATGGGAGATGTTTTCTGTGCTGGCACAGTTTCTCCTTGCCAGACAGAGTGGAAAAGCTTTTTGCTAAGATGTAGACGAGAAGAGAGGCTAAAGACGAAGGTACGGTGCTCTGCAGAGCTAAGCACCGCTCCCGGACGTCTTTCGGCAGAAGGCGCACACCGCGGAGCACTGTGAGCGGCAGAATCGTCTTTGCGCGAAGAAGCAGCTTCTTCGTCTCCGGGAGCCGGAGAGAGCGGTAAGTTCGCAAAGGTGATAAAACAAGCTGTACAACACTGCGATTGTGTGCGCAGCTTGCCAACTGAGAGAAAACAGTACCAGCCCACTCTCCTGCCTTTTCTATTCACATGAACATTCGATTGCAAGCTGTTTTGGACAACTTTCTTTCTCTTCTTGCAAAACACTCGGCAGACCTCCGTGCAGCCTCTAGAACACGATGGGAGATGTTTTCTGTGCTGGCACAGTTTCTCCTTGCCAGACAGAGTGGAAAAGCTTTTTGCTAAGATGTAGACGAGAAGAGAGGCTAAAGACGAAGGTACGGTGCTCTGCAGAGCTAAGCACCGCTCCCGGACGTCTTTCGGCAGAAGGCGCACACCGCAGAGCACTGTGAGCGGCAGAATCGTCTTTGCGCGAAGAAGCAGCTTCTTCGTCTCCGGGAGCCGGAGAGAGCGGCAACTTCGCAAAGGTGATGAAACAAGCTGTACAACACTGCGATTGTGTGCGCAGCTTGCCAACTGAGAGAAAACAGTACCTGACCACTCTCCTGCCTTTTCTATTCACATGAACATTCGATTGCAAGCTGTTTTGGACAACTTTCTTTCTCTTCTTGCAAAACACTCGGCAGACCTCCGTGCAGCTTCTAGAACACGATGGGAGATGTTTTCTGTGCTGGCACAGTTTCTCCTTGCCAGACAGAGTGGAAAAGCTTTTTGCTAAGATGTAGACGAGAAGAGAGGCTAAAGACGAAGGTACGGTGCTCTGCAGAGCTAAGCACCGCTCCCGGACGTCTTTCGGCAGAAGGCGCACACCGCGGAGCACTGTGAGCGGCAGAATCGTCTTTGCGCGAAGAAGCAGCTTCTTCGTCTCCGGGAGCCGGAGAGAGCGGTAAGTTCGCAAAGGTGATAAAACAAGCTGTACAACACTGCGATTGTGTGCGCAGCTTGCCAACTGAGAGAAAACAGTACCAGCCCACTCTCCTGCCTTTTCTATTCACATGAACATTCGATTGCAAGCTGTTTTGGACAACTTTCTTTCTCTTCTTGCAAAACACTCGGCAGACCTCCGTGCAGCCTCTAGAACACGATGGGAGATGTTTTCTGTGCTGGCACAGTTTCTCCTTGCCAGACAGAGTGGAAAAGCTTTTTGCTAAGATGTAGACAAGAAGAGAGGCTAAAGAAGCAGGTACGGTGCTCTGCAGAGCTAAGCACAGCTCCCGTGCCTCTTTCGGCAGAAGGCGCACACCGAAGAGCACTGTGAGCGGCAGAATCGTCTTTGCGCGAAGAAGCAGCTTCTTCGTCTCCGGGAGCCGGAGAGAGCGGCAACTTCGCAAAGGTGATGAAACAAGCTGTACAACACTGCGATTGTGTGCGCAGCTTGCCAACTGAGAGAAAACAGTACCTGACCACTCTCCTGCCTTTTCTATTCACATGAACATTCGATTGCAAGCTGTTTTGGACAACTTTCTTTCTCTTCTTGCAAAACACTCGGCAGACCTCCGTGCAGCCTCTAGAACACGATGGGAGATGTTTTCTGTGCTGGCAAAGTTTCTCCTTGCCAGACAGAGTGGAAAAGCTTTTTGCTAAGATGTAGACGAGAAGAGAGGCTAAAGACGAAGGTACGGTGCTCTGCAGAGCTAAGCACCGCTCCCGGACGTCTTTCGGCAGAAGGCGCACACCGCAGAGCACTGTGAGCGGCAGAATCGTCTTTGCGCGAAGAAGCAGCTTCTTCGTCTCCGGGAGCCGGAGAGAGCGGCAACTTCGCAAAGGTGATGAAACAAGCTGTACAACACTGCGATTGTGTGCGCAGCTTGCCAACTGAGAGAAAACAGTACCTGACCACTCTCCTGCCTTTTCTATTCACATGAACATTCGATTGCAAGCTGTTTTGGACAACTTTCCTTCTCTTCTTGCAAAACACTCGGCAGACCTCCGTGCAGCCTCTAGAACACGATGGGAGATGTTTTTTGTGCTGGCACAGTTTCTCCTTGCCAGACAGAGTGGAAAAGCTTTTTGCTAAGATGTAGACGAGAAGAGAGGCTAAAGACGAGGGTACGGTGCTCTGCAGAGCTAAGCACAGCTCCCGGACCTCTTTCGGCAGAAGGCGCACACCGCAGAGCACTGTGAGCGGCAGAATCGTCTTTGCGCGAAGAAGCAGCTTCTTCGTCTCCGGGAGCCGGAGAGAGCGGCAACTTGGCAAAGGTGATGAAACAAGCTGTACAACACTGCGATTGTGTGCGCAGCTTGCCAACTGAGAGAAAACAGTACCTGACCACTCTCCTGCCTTTTCTATTCACATGAACATTCGATTGCAAGCTGTTTTGGACAACTTTCTTTCTCTTCTTGCAAAACACTCGGCAGACCTCCGTGCAGCCTCTAGAACACGATGGGAGATGTTTTCTGTGCTGGCACAGTTTCTCCTTGCCAGACAGAGTGGAAAAGCTTTTTGCTAAGATGTAGACGAGAAGAGAGGCTAAAGACGAAGGTACGGTGCTCTGCAGAGCTAAGCACCGCTCCCGGACGTCTTTCGGCAGAAGGCGCACACCGCAGAGCACTGTGAGCGGCAGAATCGTCTTTGCGCGAAGAAGCAGCTTCTTCGTCTCCGGGAGCCGGAGAGAGCGGCAGTTTCGCAAAGGTGATGAAACAAGCTGTACAACACTGCGATTGTGTGCGCAGCTTGCCAACTGAGAGAAAACAGTACCTGACCACTCTCCTGCCTTTTCTATTCACATGAACATTCGATTGGAAGCTGTTTTGGACAACTTTCTTTCTCTTCTTGCAAAACACTCGGCAGACCTCCGTGGAGCCTCTAGAAGACGATGGGAGGTGTTTTCTGTGCTGGCACAGTTTCTCCTTGCCAGACAGAGTGGAAAAGCTTTTTGCTAAGATGTAGACGAGAAGCGAGGCCAAAGAAGCACGTATGGTACTCTGCAGAGCTAAGCATCGCTCCCGGACTTCTTTCGGCAGAAGGCGCACACCGCAGAGCACTGTGAGCGGCAGAATCGTCTTTGCGCGAAGAAGCAGCTTCTTCGTCTCCGGGAGCCGGAGAGAGCGGCAACTTTGCAAAGGTGATGAAACAAGCTGTACAACACTGCGATTGTGTGAGCAGCTTGCCAACTGAGAGAAAACAGTACCTGACCACTCTCCTGCCTTTTCTATTCACATGAACATTCGATTGCAAGCTGTTTTGGACAACTTTCTTTCTCTTCTTGCAAAACACTCGGCAGACATCTGTGCAGCTTCTAGAACACGATGGGAGATGTTTTCTGTGCTGGCACAGTTTCTCCTTGCCAGACAGAGTGGAAAAGCTTTTTGCTAAGATGTAGACGAGAAGAGAGGCTAAAGACGAAGGTACGGTGCTCTGCAGAGCTAAGCACCGCTCCCGGACGTCTTTCGGCAGAAGGCGCACACCGCAGAGCACTGTGAGCGGCAGAATCGTCTTTGCGCGAAGAAGCAGCTTCTTCGTCTCCGGGAGCCGGAGAGAGCGGCAACTTCGCAAAGGTGATGAAACAAGCTGTACAACACTGCGATTGTGTGCGCAGCTTGCCAACTGAGAGAAAACAGTACCTGACCACTCTCCTGCCTTTTCTGTTCACATGAACATTCGATGTCAAGCTGTTTTGGACAACTTTCTTTCTCTTCTTGCAAAACTCTCGGCACACCTGTGTGCAGCCTCTAGAACACGATGGGAGATGTTTTCTGTGCTGGCACAGTTTCTCCTTGCCAGACAGAGTGGAAAAGCTTTTTGCTAAGATGTAGACGAGAAGAGAGGCTAAAGACGAAGATACGGTGCTCTGCAGAGCTAAGCACCGCTCCCGTGCCTCTTTCGGCTGAAGCCGCACACCGCAGAGCACTGTGAGCGGCAGAATCGTCTTTGCGCGAAGAAGCAGCTTCTTCGTCTCCGGGAGCCGGAGAGAGCGGCAACTTCGCAAAGGTGATGAAACAAGCTGTACAACACTGCGATTGTGTGCGCAGCTTGCCAACTGAGAGAAAACAGTACCTGACCACTCTCCTGCCTTTTCTATTCACATGAACATTCGATGTCAAGCTGTTTTGGACAACTTTCTTTCTCTTCTTGCAAAACACTCGGCAGACCTGCGTGCAGCCTCTAGAACACGATGGGAGATGTTTTCTGTGCTGGCACAGTTTGTCCTTGCCAGACAGAGTGGAAAAGCTTTTTGCAAAGATGTAGACGAGAAGCGAGGCTAAAGAAGCACGTATGGTACTCTGCAGAGCTAAGCACCGCTCCCGGACCTCTTTCGGCAGAAGGCGCACACCGCAGACCACAGTGAGCGGCAGAATCGTCTTTGCGCGAAGAAGCAGCTTCTTCGTCTCCGGGAGCCGGAGAGAGCGGCAACTTCGCAAAGGTGATGAAATAAGCTGTACAACACTGCGATTGTGTGCGCAGCTTGCCAAGTGAGAGAAAATAGTACCTGACCACTCTCCTGCCTTTTCTATTCACATGAACATTCGATTGCAAGCTGTTTTGGACAACTTTCTTTCTCTTCTTGCAAAACACTCGGCAGACCTCCGTGCAGCCTCTAGAACACGATGGGAGATGTTTTTTGTGCTGGCACAGTTTCTCCTTGCCAGACAGAGTGGAAAAGCTTTTTGCTAAGATGTAGATGAGAAGAGAGGCTAAAGACGAAGGTACGGTGCTCTGCAGAGCTAAGCACAGCTCCCGGGCCTCTTTCGGCAGAAGGCGCACACCGCAGAGCACTGTGAGCGGCAGAATCGTCTTTGCGCGAAGAAGCAGCTTCTTCGTCTCCGGGAGCCGGAGAGAGCGGCAACTTCGCAAAGGTGATGAAACAAGCTGTACAACACTGCGGTTGTGTGAGCAGCTTGCCAACTGAGAGAAAACAGTACCTGACCACTCTCCTGCCTTTTTTATTCACATGAACATTCGATTGCAAGCTGTTTTGGACAACTTTCTTTCTCTTCTTGCAAAACACTCGGCAGACCTCCGTGCAGCCTCTAGAACACGATGGGAGATGTTTTCTGTGCTGGCACAGTTTCTCCTTGCCAGACAGAGTGGAAAAGCTTTTTGCTAAGATGTAGACGAGAAGCGTGGCTAAAGAAGCACGTATGGTACTCTGCAGAGCTAAGCATCGCTCCCGTGCCTCTTTCGGCTGAAGCCGCACACCGCAGAGCACTGTGAGCGGCAGAATCGTCTTTGCGCGAAGAAGCAGCTTCTTCGTCTCCGGCAGCCGGAGAGAGCGGCAACTTCGCAAAGGTGATGAAACAAGCTGTACAACACTGCGATTGTGTGCGCAGCTTGCCAAGTGAGAGAAAACAGTACCTGACCACTCTCCTGCCTTTTCTATTCACATGAACATTCGATTGGAAGCTGTTTTGGACAACTTTCCTTCTCTTCTTGCAAAACACTCGGCAGACCTCCGTGCAGCCTCTAGAACACGATGGGAGATGTTTTCTGTGCTGGCACAGTTTCTCCTTGCCAGACAGAGTGGAAAAGCTTTTTGCTAAGATGTAGACGAGAAGAGAGGCTAAAGAAGCAGGTATGGTGCTCTGCAGAGCTAAGCACCGCTCCCGGACCTCTTTCGGCAGAAGGCGCACACCGCAGAGCACTGTGAGCGGCAGAATCGTCTTTGCGCGAAGAAGCAGCTTCTTCGTCTCCGGGAGCCGGAGAGAGCGGCAACTTCGCAAAGGTGATGAAACAAGCTGTACAACACTGCGATTGTGTGCGCAGCTTGCCAAGTGAGAGAAAACAGTACCTGACCACTCTCCTGCCTTTTCTATTCACATGAACATTCGATTGCAAGCTGTTTTGGACAACTTTCTTTCTCTTCTTGCAAAACACTCGGCAGACCTCCGTGCAGCCTCTAGAACACGATGGGAGATGTTTTCTGTGCTGGCACAGTTTTTCCTTGCCAGACAGAGTGGAAAAGCTTTTTGCTAAGATGTAGACGAGAAGAGAGGCTAAAGACGAAGGTACGGTGCTCTGCAGAGCTAAGCACAGCTCCCGGACCTCTTTCGGCAGAAGGCGCACACCGCAGAGCACTGTGAGCGGCAGAATCGTCTTTGCGCGAAGAAGCAGCTTCTTCGTCTCCGGGAGCCGGAGAGAGCGGCAACTTCGCAAAGGTGATGAAACAAGCTGTACAACACTGCGGTTGTGTGCGCAGCTTGCCAACTGAGAGAAAACAGTACCTGACCACTCTCCTGCCTTTTTTATTCACATGAACATTCGATTGCAAGCTGTTTTGGACAACTTTCTTTCTCTTCTTGCAAAACACTCGGCAGACCTCCGTGCAGCCTCTAGAACACGATGGGAGATGTTTTCTGTGCTGGCACAGTTTCTCCTTGCCAGACAGAGTGGAAAAGCTTTTTGCTAAGATGTAGACGAGAAGCGTGGCTAAAGAAGCACGTATGGTACTCTGCAGAGCTAAGCATCGCTCCCGTGCCTCTTTCGGCTGAAGCCGCACACCGCAGAGCACTGTGAGCGGCAGAATCGTCTTTGCGCGAAGAAGCAGCTTCTTCGTCTCCGGCAGCCGGAGAGAGCGGCAACTTCGCAAAGGTGATGAAACAAGCTGTACAACACTGCGATTGTGTGCGCAGCTTGCCAAGTGAGAGAAAACAGTACCTGACCACTCTCCTGCCTTTTCTATTCACATGAACATTCGATTGGAAGCTGTTTTGGACAACTTTCCTTCTCTTCTTGCAAAACACTCGGCAGACCTCCGTGCAGCCTCTAGAACACGATGGGAGATGTTTTCTGTGCTGGCACAGTTTCTCCTTGCCAGACAGAGTGGAAAAGCTTTTTGCTAAGATGTAGACGAGAAGAGAGGCTAAAGAAGCAGGTATGGTGCTCTGCAGAGCTAAGCACCGCTCCCGGACCTCTTTCGGCAGAAGGCGCACACCGCAGAGCACTGTGAGCGGCAGAATCGTCTTTGCGCGAAGAAGCAGCTTCTTCGTCTCCGGGAGCCGGAGAGAGCGGCAACTTCGCAAAGGTGATGAAACAAGCTGTACAACACTGCGATTGTGTGCGCAGCTTGCCAAGTGAGAGAAAACAGTACCTGACCACTCTCCTGCCTTTTCTATTCACATGAACATTCGATTGCAAGCTGTTTTGGACAACTTTCTTTCTCTTCTTGCAAAACACTCGGCAGACCTCCGTGCAGCCTCTAGAAGACGATGGGAGGTGTTTTCTGTGCTGGCACAGTTTTTCCTTGCCAGACAGAGTGGAAAAGCTTTTTGCTAAGATGTAGACGAGAAGAGAGGCTAAAGACGAAGGTACGGTGCTCTGCAGAGCTAAGCACCGCTCCCGGACGTCTTTCGGCAGAAGGCGCACACCGCAGAGCACTGTGAGCGGCAGAATCGTCTTTGCGCGAAGAAGCAGCTTCTTCGTCTCCGGGAGCCGGAGAGAGCGGCAACTTCGCAAAGGTGATGAAACAAGCTGTACAACACAGCGATTCTGTGCGCAGCTTGCCAACTGAGAGAAAACAGTACCTGACCACTCTCCTGCCTTTTCTATTCACATGAACATTCGATTGCAAGCTGTTTTGGACAACTTGCTTTCTCTTCTTGCAAAACACTCGGCAGACCTCCGTGCAGCTTCTAGAACACGATGGGAGATGTTTTCTGTGCTGGCACAGTTTCTCCTTGCCAGACAGAGTGGAAAAGCTTTTTGCTAAGATGTAGACGAGAAGCGAGGCCAAAGAAGCACGTATGGTACTCTGCAGAGCTAAGCATCGCTCCCGGACTTCTTTCGGCAGAAGGCGCACACCGCAGAGCACTGTGAGCGGCAGAATCGTCCTTGCGCGAAGAAGCAGCTTCTTCGTCTCCGGGAGCCGGAGAGAGCGGCAACTTTGCAAAGGTGATGAAACAAGCTGTACAACACTGCGATTGTGTGAGCAGCTTGCCAACTGAGAGAAAACAGTACCTGACCACTCTCCTGCCTTTTCTATTCACATGAACATTCGATTGCAAGCTGTTTTGGACAACTTTCTTTCTCTTCTTGCAAAACACTCGGCAGACCTCCGTGCAGCTTCTAGAACACGATGGGAGATGTTTTCTGTGCTGGCACAGTTTCTCCTTGCCAGACAGAGTGGAAAAGCTTTTTGCTAAGATGTAGACGAGAAGAGAGGCTAAAGACGAAGGTACGGTGCTCTGCAGAGCTAAGCACCGCTCCCGGACGTCTTTCGGCAGAAGGCGCACACCGCAGAGCACTGTGAGCGGCAGAATCGTCTTTGCGCGAAGAAGCAGCTTCTTCGTCTCCGGGAGCCGGAGAGAGCGGCAACTTCGCAAAGGTGATGAAACAAGCTGTACAACACTGCGATTGTGTGCGCAGCTTGCCAACTGAGAGAAAACAGTACCTGACCACTCTCCTGCCTTTTCTATTCACATGAACATTCGATTGCAAGCTGTTTTGGACAACTTTCTTTCTCTTCTTGCAAAACACTCGGCAGACCTCCGTGCAGCCTCTAGAACACGATGGGAGGTGTTTTCTGTGCTGGCACAGTTTCTCCTTGCCAGACAGAGTGGAAAAGCTTTTTGCTAAGATGTAGACGAGAAGAGAGGCTAAAGACGAGGGTACGGTGCTCTGCAGAGCTAAGCACAGCTCCCGGACCTCTTTCGGCAGAAGGCGCACACCGCAGAGCACTGTGAGCGGCAGAATCGTCTTTGCGCGAAGAAGCAGCTTCTTCGTCTCCGGGAGCCGGAGAGAGCGGCAACTTGGCAAAGGTGATGAAACAAGCTGTACAACACTGCGATTGTGTGCGCAGCTTGCCAACTGAGAGAAAACAGTACCTGACCACTCTCCTGCCTTTTCTATTCACATGAACATTCGATTGGAAGCTGTTTTGGACAACTTTCTTTCTCTTCTTGCAAAACACTCGGCAGACCTCCGTGCAGCCTCTAGAACACGATGGGAGATGTTTTCTGTGCTGGCACAGTTTCTCCTTGCCAGACAGAGTGGAAAAGCTTTTTGCTAAGATGTAGACGAGAAGAGAGGCTAAAGACGAAGGTACGGTGCTCTGCAGAGCTAAGCACCACTTCCGGACGTCTTTCGGCAGAAGGCGCACACCGCAGAGCACTGTGAGCGGCAGAATCGTCTTTGCGCGAAGAAGCAGCTTCTTCGTCTCCGGGAGCCGGAGAGAGCGGCAGTTTCGCAAAGGTGATGAAACAAGCTGTACAACACTGCGATTGTGTGCGCAGCTTGCCAACTGAGAGAAAACAGTACCTGACCACTCTCCTGCCTTTTCTATTCACTTGAACATTCGATTGCAAGCTGTTTTGGACAACTTTCTTTCTCTTCTTGCAAAACACTCGGCAGACCTCCGTGCAGCCTCTAGAAGACGATGGGAGATGTTTTCTGTTCTGGCACAGTTTCTCCTTGCCAGACAGAGTGGAAAAGCTTTTTGCTAAGATGTAGACGAGAAGAGAGGCTAAAGAAGCACGTATGGCACTCTGCAGAGCTAAGCATCGCTCCCGGACTTCTTTCGGCAGAAGGCGCACACCGCAGAGCACTGTGAGCGGCAGAATCGTCTTTGCGCGAAGAAGCAGCTTCTTCGTCTCCGGGAGCCGGAGAGAGCGGCAACTTTGCAAAGGTGATGAAACAAGCTGTACAACACTGCGATTGTGTGAGCAGCTTACCAACTGAGAGAAAACAGTACCTGACCACTCTCCTGCCTTTTCTATTCACATGAACATTCGATTGCAAGCTGTTTTGGACAACTTTCTTTCTCTTCTTGCAAAACACTCGGCAGACCTCCGTGCAGCTTCTAGAACACGATGGGAGATGTTTTCTGTGCTGGCACAGTTTCTCCTTGCCAGACAGAGTGGAAAAGCTTTTTGCTAAGATGTAGACGAGAAGAGAGGCTAAAGACGAAGGTACGGTGCTCTGCAGAGCTAAGCACCGCTCCCGGACCTCTTTCGGCAGAAGGCGCACACTGCAGAGCACTGTGAGCGGCAGAATCGTCTTTGCGCGAAGAAGCAGCTTCTTCGTCTCCGGGAGCCGGAGAGAGCGGCAACTTCGCAAAGGTGATGAAACAAGCTGTACAACACTGCGATTGTGTGCGCAGCTTGAAAACTGAGAGAAAACAGTACCTGACCACTCTCCTGCCTTTTCTGTTCACATGAACATTCGATGTCAAGCTGTTTTGGACAACTTTCTTTCTCTTCTTGCAAAACTCTCGGCAGACCTGTGTGCAGCCTCTAGAACACGATGGGAGATGTTTTCTGTGCTGGCACAGTTTCTCCTTGCCAGACAGAGTGGAAAAGCTTTTTGCTAAGATGTAGACGAGAAGCGTGGCTAAAGAAGCACGTATGGTACTCTGCAGAGCTAAGCATCGCTCCCGGACTTCTTTCGGCAGAAGGCGCACACCGCAGAGCACAGTGAGCGGCAGAATCGTCTTTGCGCGAAGAATCAGCTTCTTCGTCTCCGGGAGCCGGAGAGAGCGGCTACTTCGCAAAGGTGATGAAACAAGCTTACAACACTGCGATTGTGTGCGCAGCTTGCCAACTGAGAGAAAACAGTACCTGACCACTCTCCTGCCTTTTCCATTCACATGAACATTCGATTGCAAGCTGTTTTGGACAACTTTCTTTCTCTTCTTGCAAAACACTCGGCAGACCTCCGTGCAGCCTCTAGAACACGATGGGAGATGTTTTCTGTGCTGGCACAGTTTCTCCTTGCCAGACAGAGTGGAAAAGCTTTTTGCTAAGATGTAGACGAGAAGAGAGGCTAAAGACGAAGGTACGGTGCTCTGCAGAGCTAAGCACCGCTCCCGTGCGTCTTTCGGCAGATGGCGCACACCGCAGAGCACTGTGAGCGGCAGAATCGTCTTTGCGCGAAGAAGCAGCTTCTTCGTCTCCGGGAGCCGGAGAGAGCGGCAACTTTGCAAAGGTGATGAAACAAGCTGTACAACACTGCGATTGTGTGAGCAGCTTGCCAAGTGAGAGAAAACAGTACCTGACCACTCTCCTGCCTTTTCTATTCACATGAACATTCGATTGCAAGCTGTTTTGGACAACTTTCTTTCTCTTCTTGCAAAACACTCGGCAGACCTCCGTGCAGCTTCTAGAAGACGATGGGAGATGTTTTCTGTGCTGGCACAGTTTCTCCTTGCCAGACAGAGTGGAAAAGCTTTTTGCTAAGATGTAGACGAGAAGCGAGGCTAAAGAAGCACGTATGGTGCTCTGCAGAGCTAAGCACCGCTCCCGGACGTCTTTCGGCAGAAGGCGCACACCGCAGAGCACTGTGAGCGGCAGGATCGTCTTTGCGCGAAGAAGCAGCTTCTTCGTCTCCGGGAGCCGGAGAGAGCGGCAACTTCGCAAAGGTGATGAAACAAGCTGTACAACACTGCGATTGTGTGCGCAGCTTGCCAACTGAGAGAAAACAGTACCTGACCACTCTCCTGCCTTTTCTATTCACATGAACATTCGATTGCAAGCTGTTTTGGACAACTTTCTTTCTCTTCTTGCAAAACACTCGGCAGACCTCCGTGCAGCCTCTAGAACACGATGGGAGATGTTTTCTGTTCTGGCAAAGTTTCTCCTTGCCAGACAGAGTGGAAAAGCTTTTTGCTAAGATGTAGACGAGAAGAGAGGCTAAAGACGAAGGTACGGTGCTCTGCAGAGCTAAGCAACACTCCCGGACCTCTTTCAGCAGAAGGCGCACACCGCAGAGCACTGTGAGCGGCAGAATCGTCTTTGCGCGAAGAAGCAGCTTCTTCGTCTCCGGCAGCCGGAGAGAGCGGCAACTTCGCAAAGGTGATGAAACAAGCTGTACAAAACTGCGATTGTGTGCGCAGCTTGCCAAGTGAGAGAAAACAGTACCTGACCACTCTCCTGCCTTTTCTATTCACATGAACATTCGATTGCAAGCTGTTTTGGACAACTTTCTTTCTCTTCTTGCAAAACACTCGGCAGACCTCCGTGCAGCCTCTAGAACACGATGGGAGATGTTTTGTGTGCTGGCACAGTTTGTCCTTGACAGACAGAGTGGAAAAGCTTTTTGCTAAGATGTAGACGAGAAGCGAGGCTAAAGAAGCACGGATGGTACTCTGCAGAGCTAAGCATCGCTCCCGGACCTCTTTCGGCAGAAGGCGCACACCGCAGAGCACTGTGAGCGGCAGAATCGTCTTTGCGCGAAGAAGCAGCTTCTTCGTCTCCGGCAGCCGGAGAGAGCGGCAACTTCGCAAAGGTGATGAAACAAGCTGTACAACACTGCGATTGTGTGCGCAGCTTGCCAACTGAGAGAAAACAGTACCTGACCACTCTCCTGCCTTTTCTATTCACATGAACATTCGATTGCAAGCTGTTTTGGACAACTTTCTTTCTCTTCTTGCAAAACACTCGGCAGACCTCCGTGCAGCCTCTAGAAGACGATGGGAGATGTTTTGTGTGCTGGCACAGTTTCTCCTTGCCAGACAGAGTGGAAAAGCTTTTTGCTAAGATGTAGACGAGAAGAGAGGCTAAAGACGAAGGTACGGTGCTCTGCAGAGCTAAGCACCGCTCCCGTGCCTCTTTCGGCAGAAGGCACACACCGCAGAGCACTGTGAGCGGCAGAATCGTCTTTGCGCGAAGAAGCAGCTTCTTCGTCTCCGGGAGCCGGAGAGAGTGGCAACTTGGCAAAGGTGATGAAACAAGCTGTACAACACTGCGATTGTGTGCGCAGCTTGCCAACTGAGAGAAAACAGTACCTTACCACTCTCCTGCCTTTTCTATTCACATGAACATTCGATTGCAAGCTGTTTTGGACAACTTTCTTTCTCTTCTTGCAAAACACTCGGCAGACCTCCGTGCAGCCTCTAGAACACGATGGGAGATGTTTTCTGTGCTGGCAAAGTTTCTCCTTGCCAGACAGAGTGGAAAAGCTTTTTGCTAAGATGTAGACGAGAAGAGAGGCTAACGAAGCAGGTATGGTGCTCTGCAGAGCTAAGCACCGCTCCCGGACGTCTTTCGGCAGAAGGCGCACACCGCAGAGCACTGTGAGCGGCAGAATCGTCTTTGCGCGAAGAAGCAGCTTCTTCGTCTCCGGGAGCCGGAGAGAGCGGCAACTTGGCAAAGGTGATGAAACAAGCTGTACAACACTGCGATTGTGTGCGCAGCTTGCCAAGTGAGAGAAAACAGTACCTGACCACTCTCCTGCCTTTTCTATTCACATGAACATTCGATTGCAAGCTGTTTTGGACAACTTTCTTTCTCTTCTTGCAAAACACTCGGCAGACCTCCGTGCAGCCTCTAGAAGACGATGGGAGATGTTTTCTGTGCTGGCACAGTTTCTCCTTGCCAGACAGAGTGGAAAAGCTTTTTGCTAAGATGTAGACGAGAAGAGAGGCTAAAGACGAAGGTACGGTGCTCTGCAGAGCTAAGCACCGCTCCCGGACGTCTTTCGGCAGAAGGCGCACACCGCAGAGCACTGTGAGCGGCAGAATCGTCTTTGCGCGAAGAAGCAGCTTCTTCGTCTCCGGGAGCCGGAGAGAGCGGCAGCTTCGCAAAGGTGATGAAACAAGCTGTACAACACTGCGATTGTGTGCGCAGCTTGCCAACTGAGAGAAAACAGTACCTGACCACTCTCCTGCCTTTTCTATTCACATGAACATTCGATTGCAAGCTGTTTTGGACAACTTTCTTTCTCTTCTTGCAAAACACTCGGCAGACCTCTGTGCAGCCTCTAGAACACGATGGGAGATGTTTTCTGTGCTGGCACAGTTTCTCCTTGCCAGACAGAGTGGAAAAGCTTTTTGCTAAGATGTAGACGAGAAGAGAGGCTAAAGACGAAGGTACGGTGCTCTGCAGAGCTAAGCACCGCTCCCGGACGTCTTTCGGCAGAAGGCGCACACCGCAGAGCACTGTGAGCGGCAGAATCGTCTTTGCGCGAAGAAGCAGCTTCTTCGTCTCCGGGAGCCGGAGAGAGCGGCAACTTCGCAATGGTGATGAAACAAGCTGTACAACACAGCGATTCTGTGCGCAGCTTGCCAACTGAGAGAAAACAGTACCTGACCACTCTCCTGCCTTTTCTATTCACATGAACATTCGATTGCAAGCTGTTTTGGACAACTTTCTTTCTCTTCTTGCAAAACACTCGGCAGACCTCCGTGCAGCCTCTAGAACACGATGGGAGATGTTTTCTGTGCTGGCACAGTTTCTCCTTGCCAGACAGAGTGGAAAAGCTTTTTGCTAAGATGTAGACGAGAAGAGAGGCTAAAGAAGCAGGTATGGTGCTCTGCAGAGCTAAGCACCGCTCACGGACCTCTTTCGGCAGAAGGCGCACACCGCAGAGCACTGTGAGCGGCAGAATCGTCTTTGCGCGAAGAAGCAGCTTCTTCGTCTCCGGGAGCCGGAGAGAGCGGTAAGTTCGCAAAGGTGATAAAACAAGCTGTACAACACTGCGATTGTGTGCGCAGCTTGCCAACTGAGAGAAAACAGTACCAGCCCACTCTCCTGCCTTTTCTATTCACATGAACATTCGATTGCAAGCTGTTTTGGACAACTTTCTTTCTCTTCTTGCAAAACACTCGGCAGACCTCCGTGCAGCCTCTAGAACACGATGGGAGATGTTTTCTGTGCTGGCACAGTTTCTCCTTGCCAGACAGAGTGGAAAAGCTTTTTGCTAAGATGTAGACAAGAAGAGAGGCTAAAGAAGCAGGTACGGTGCTCTGCAGAGCTAAGCACAGCTCCCGTGCCTCTTTCGGCAGAAGGCGCACACCGCAGAGCACTGTGAGCGGCAGAATCGTCTTTGCGCGAAGAAGCAGCTTCTTCGTCTCCGGGAGCCGGAGAGAGCGGCAACTTCGCAAAGGTGATGAAACAAGCTGTACAACACTGCGATTGTGTGCGCAGCTTGCCAACTGAGAGAAAACAGTACCTGACCACTCTCCTGCCTTTTCTATTCACATGAACATTCGATTGCAAGCTGTTTTGGACAACTTTCTTTCTCTTCTTGCAAAACACTCGGCAGACCTCCGTGCAGCTTCTAGAAGACGATGGGAGATGTTTTCTGTGCTGGCACAGTTTCTCCTTGCCAGACAGAGTGGAAAAGCTTTTTGCTAAGATGTAGACGAGAAGCGAGGCTAAAGAAGCACGTATGGTGCTCTGCAGAGCTAAGCACCGCTCCCGGACGTCTTTCGGCAGAAGGCGCACACCGCAGAGCACTGTGAGCGGCAGGATCGTCTTTGCGCGAAGAAGCAGCTTCTTCGTCTCCGGGAGCCGGAGAGAGCGGCAACTTCGCAAAGGTGATGAAACAAGCTGTACAACACTGCGATTGTGTGCGCAGCTTGCCAACTGAGAGAAAACAGTACCTGACCACTCTCCTGCCTTTTCTATTCACATGAACATTCGATTGCAAGCTGTTTTGGACAACTTTCTTTCTCTTCTTGCAAAACACTCGGCAGACCTCCGTGCAGCCTCTAGAACACGATGGGAGATGTTTTCTGTTCTGGCAAAGTTTCTCCTTGCCAGACAGAGTGGAAAAGCTTTTTGCTAAGATGTAGACGAGAAGAGAGGCTAAAGACGAAGGTACGGTGCTCTGCAGAGCTAAGCAACACTCCCGGACCTCTTTCAGCAGAAGGCGCACACCGCAGAGCACTGTGAGCGGCAGAATCGTCTTTGCGCGAAGAAGCAGCTTCTTCGTCTCCGGCAGCCGGAGAGAGCGGCAACTTCGCAAAGGTGATGAAACAAGCTGTACAAAACTGCGATTGTGTGCGCAGCTTGCCAAGTGAGAGAAAACAGTACCTGACCACTCTCCTGCCTTTTCTATTCACATGAACATTCGATTGCAAGCTGTTTTGGACAACTTTCTTTCTCTTCTTGCAAAACACTCGGCAGACCTCCGTGCAGCCTCTAGAACACGATGGGAGATGTTTTGTGTGCTGGCACAGTTTGTCCTTGACAGACAGAGTGGAAAAGATTTTTGCTAAGATGTAGACGAGAAGCGAGGCTAAAGAAGCACGGATGGTACTCTGCAGAGCTAAGCATCGCTCCCGGACCTCTTTCGGCAGAAGGCGCACACCGCAGAGCACTGTGAGCGGCAGAATCGTCTTTGCGCGAAGAAGCAGCTTCTTCGTCTCCGGCAGCCGGAGAGAGCGGCAACTTCGCAAAGGTGATGAAACAAGCTGTACAACACTGCGATTGTGTGCGCAGCTTGCCAACTGAGAGAAAACAGTACCTGACCACTCTCCTGCCTTTTCTATTCACATGAACATTCGATTGCAAGCTGTTTTGACAACTTTCTTTCTCTTCTTGCAAAACACTCGGCAGACCTCCGTGCAGCCTCTAGAAGACGATGGGAGATGTTTTGTGTGCTGGCACAGTTTCTCCTTGCCAGACAGAGTGGAAAAGCTTTTTGCTAAGATGTAGACGAGAAGAGAGGCTAAAGACGAAGGTACGGTGCTCTGCAGAGCTAAGCACCGCTCCCGTGCCTCTTTCGGCAGAAGGCACACACCGCAGAGCACTGTGAGCGGCAGAATCGTCTTTGCGCGAAGAAGCAGCTTCTTCGTCTCCGGGAGCCGGAGAGAGTGGCAACTTGGCAAAGGTGATGAAACAAGCTGTACAACACTGCGATTGTGTGCGCAGCTTGCCAACTGAGAGAAAACAGTACCTTACCACTCTCCTGCCTTTTCTATTCACATGAACATTCGATTGCAAGCTGTTTTGGACAACTTTCTTTCTCTTCTTGCAAAACACTCGGCAGACCTCCGTGCAGCCTCTAGAACACGATGGGAGATGTTTTCTGTGCTGGCAAAGTTTCTCCTTGCCAGACAGAGTGGAAAAGCTTTTTGCTAAGATGTAGACGAGAAGAGAGGCTAACGAAGCAGGTATGGTGCTCTGCAGAGCTAAGCACCGCTCCCGGACGTCTTTCGGCAGAAGGCGCACACCGCAGAGCACTGTGAGCGGCAGAATCGTCTTTGCGCGAAGAAGCAGCTTCTTCGTCTCCGGGAGCCGGAGAGAGCGGCAACTTGGCAAAGGTGATGAAACAAGCTGTACAACACTGCGATTGTGTGCGCAGCTTGCCAAGTGAGAGAAAACAGTACCTGACCACTCTCCTGCCTTTTCTATTCACATGAACATTCGATTGCAAGCTGTTTTGGACAACTTTCTTTCTCTTCTTGCAAAACACTCGGCAGACCTCCGTGCAGCCTCTAGAAGACGATGGGAGATGTTTTCTGTGCTGGCACAGTTTCTCCTTGCCAGACAGAGTGGAAAAGCTTTTTGCTAAGATGTAGACGAGAAGAGAGGCTAAAGACGAAGGTACGGTGCTCTGCAGAGCTAAGCACCGCTCCCGGACGTCTTTCGGCAGAAGGCGCACACCGCAGAGCACTGTGAGCGGCAGAATCGTCTTTGCGCGAAGAAGCAGCTTCTTCGTCTCCGGGAGCCGGAGAGAGCGGCAGCTTCGCAAAGGTGATGAAACAAGCTGTACAACACTGCGATTGTGTGCGCAGCTTGCCAACTGAGAGAAAACAGTACCTGACCACTCTCCTGCCTTTTCTATTCACATGAACATTCGATTGCAAGCTGTTTTGGACAACTTTCTTTCTCTTCTTGCAAAACACTCGGCAGACCTCCGTGCAGCCTCTAGAACACGATGGGAGATGTTTTCTGTGCTGGCACAGTTTCTCCTTGCCAGACAGAGTGGAAAAGCTTTTTGCTAAGATGTAGAAGAGAAGAGAGGCTAAAGACGAAGGTACGGTGCTCTGCAGAGCTAAGCACCGCTCCCGGACGTCTTTCGGCAGAAGGCGCACACCGCAGAGCACTGTGAGCGGCAGAATCGTCTTTGCGCGAAGAAGCAGCTTCTTCGTCTCCGGGAGCCGGAGAGAGCGGCAACTTCGCAATGGTGATGAAACAAGCTGTACAACACAGCGATTCTGTGCGCAGCTTGCCAACTGAGAGAAAACAGTACCTGACCACTCTCCTGCCTTTTCTATTCACATGAACATTCGATTGCAAGCTGTTTTGGACAACTTTCTTTCTCTTCTTGCAAAACACTCGGCAGACCTCCGTGCAGCCTCTAGAACACGATGGGAGATGTTTTCTGTGCTGGCACAGTTTCTCCTTGCCAGACAGAGTGGAAAAGCTTTTTGCTAAGATGTAGACGAGAAGAGAGGCTAAAGAAGCAGGTATGGTGCTCTGCAGAGCTAAGCACCGCTCCCGGGCCTCTTTCGGCAGAAGGCGCACACCGCAGAGCACTGTGAGCGGCAGAATCGTCTTTGCGCGAAGAAGCAGCTTCTTCGTCTCCGGGAGCCGGAGAGAGCGGTAAGTTCGCAAAGGTGATAAAACAAGCTGTACAACACTGCGATTGTGTGCGCAGCTTGCCAACTGAGAGAAAACAGTACCAGCCCACTCTCCTGCCTTTTCTATTCACATGAACATTCGATTGCAAGCTGTTTTGGACAACTTTCTTTCTCTTCTTGCAAAACACTCGGCAGACCTCCGTGCAGCCTCTAGAACACGATGGGAGATGTTTTCTGTGCTGGCACAGTTTCTCCTTGCCAGACAGAGTGGAAAAGCTTTTTGCTAAGATGTAGACAAGAAGAGAGGCTAAAGAAGCAGGTACGGTGCTCTGCAGAGCTAAGCACAGCTCCCGTGCCTCTTTCGGCAGAAGGCGCACACCGCAGAGCACTGTGAGCGGCAGAATCGTCTTTGCGCGAAGAAGCAGCTTCTTCGTCTCCGGGAGCCGGAGAGAGCGGCAACTTCGCAAAGGTGATGAAACAAGCTGTACAACACTGCGATTGTGTGCGCAGCTTGCCAACTGAGAGAAAACAGTACCTGACCACTCTCCTGCCTTTTCTATTCACATGAACATTCGATTGCAAGCTGTTTTGGACAACTTTCTTTCTCTTCTTGCAAAACACTCGGCAGACCTCCGTGCAGCCTCTAGAACACGATGGGAGATGTTTTCTGTGCTGGCAAAGTTTCTCCTTGCCAGACAGAGTGGAAAAGCTTTTTGCTAAGATGTAGACGAGAAGAGAGGCTAAAGACGAAGGTACGGTGCTCTGCAGAGCTAAGCACCGCTCCCGGGCCTCTTTCGGCAGAAGGCGCACACCGCAGAGCACTGTGAGCGGCAGAATCGTCTTTGCGCGAAGAAGCAGCTTCTTCGTCTCCGGCAGCCGGAGAGAGCGGCAACTTCGCAAAGGTGATGAAACAAGCTGTACAACACTGCGATTGTGTGCGCAGCTTTCCAAGTGAGAGAAAACAGTACCTGACCACTCTCCTGCCTTTTCTATTCACATGAACATTCGATTGCAAGCTGTTTTGGACAACTTTCTTTCTCTTCTTGCAAAACACTCGGCAGACCTCCGTGCAGCCTCTAGAACACGATGGGAGATGTTTTCTGTGCTGGCACAGTTTCTCCTTGCCAGACAGAGTGGAAAAGCTTTTTGCTAAGATGTAGAAGAGAAGCGTGGCTAAAGAAGCACGTATGGTACTCTGCAGAGCTAAGCATCGCTCCCGGACCTCTTTCGGCAGAAGGCGCACACCGCAGAGCACAGTGAGCGGCAAAATCGTCTTTGCGCGAAGAATCAGCTTCTTCGTCTCCGGGAGCCGGAGAGAGCGGCAACTTGGCAAAGGTGATGAAACAAGCTGTACAACACTGCGATTGTGTGAGCAGCTTGCCAAGTGAGAGAAAACAGTACCTGACCACTCTCCTGCCTTTTCTATTCACATGAACATTCGATTGCAAGCTGTTTTGGACAACTTTCCTTCTCTTCTTGCAAAACACTCGGCAGACCTCCGTGCAGCCTCTAGAACACGATGGGAGATGTTTTCTGTGCTGGCACAGTTTCTCCTTGCCAGACAGAGTGGAAAAGCTTTTTGCTAAGATGTAGACGAGAAGAGAGGCTAAAGAAGCAGGTATGGTGCTCTGCAGAGCTAAGCACCGCTCCCGGACGTCTTTCGGCAGAAGGCGCACACCGCAGAGCACTGTGAGCGGCAGAATCGTCTTTGCGCGAAGAAGCAGCTTCTTCGTCTCCGGGAGCCGGAGAGAGCGGCAACTTCGCAAAGGTGATGAAACAAGCTGTACAACACTGCGATTGTGTGCGCAGCTTGCCAACTGAGAGAAAACAGTACCTGACCACTCTCCTGCCTTTTCTATTCACATGAACATTCGATTGCAAGCTGTTTTGGACAACTTTCTTTCTCTTCTTGCAAAACACTCGGCAGACCTCCGTGCAGCCTCTAGAAGACGATGGGCGGTGTTTTCTGTGCTGGCACAGTTTCTCCTTGCCAGACAGAGTGGAAAAGCTTTTTGCTAAGATGTAGACGAGAAGCGAGGCCAAAGAAGCACGTATGGTACTCTGCAGAGCTAAGCATCGCTCCCGGACTTCTTTCGGCAGAAGGCGCACACCGCAGAGCACTGTGAGCGGCAGAATCGTCTTTGCGCGAAGAAGCAGCTTCTTCGTCTCCGGGAGCCGGAGAGAGCGGCAACTTTGCAAAGGTGATGAAACAAGCTGTACAACACTGCGATTGTGTGAGCAGCTTGCCAACTGAGAGAAAACAGTACCTGACCACTCTCCTGCCTTTTCTATTCACATGAACATTCGATTGCAAGCTGTTTTGGACAACTTTCTTTCTCTTCTTGCAAAACACTCGGCAGACCTCCGTGCAGCTTCTAGAACACGATGGGAGATGTTTTCTGTGCTGGCACAGTTTCTCCTTGCCAGACAGAGTGGAAAAGCTTTTTGCTAAGATGTAGACGAGAAGAGAGGCTAAAGACGAAGGTACGGTGCTCTGCAGAGCTAAGCACCGCTCCCGGACGTCTTTCGGCAGAAGGCGCACACCGCAGAGCACTGTGAGCGGCAGAATCGTCTTTGCGCGAAGAAGCAGCTTCTTCGTCTCCGGGAGCCGGAGAGAGCGGCAACTTCGCAAAGGTGATGAAACAAGCTGTACAACACTGCGATTGTGTGCGCAGCTTGCCAACTGAGAGAAAACAGTACCTGACCACTCTCCTGCCTTTTCTATTCACATGAACATTCGATTGCAAGCTGTTTTGGACAACTTTCTTTCTCTTCTTGCAAAACACTCGGCAGACCTCCGTGCAGCCTCTAGAACACGATGGGAGATGTTTTTTGTGCTGGCACAGTTTCTCCTTGCCAGACAGAGTGGAAAAGCTTTTCGCTAAGATGTAGACGAGAAGAGAGGCTAAAGACGAGGGTACGGTGCTCTGCAGAGCTAAGCACAGCTCCCGGACCTCTTTCGGCAGAAGGCGCACACCGCAGAGCACAGTGAGCGGCAGAATCGTCTTTGCGCGAAGAAGCAGCTTCTTCGTCTCCGGGAGCCGGAGAGAGCGGCAACTTGGCAAAGGTGATGAAACAAGCTGTACAACACTGCGATTGTGTGCGCAGCTTGCCAACTGAGAGAAAACAGTACCTGACCACTCTCCTGCCTTTTCTATTCACATGAACATTCGATTGCAAGCTGTTTTGGACAACTTTCTTTCTCTTCTTGCAAAACACTCGGCAGACCTCCGTGCAGCCTCTAGAACACGATGGGAGATGTTTTCTGTGCTGGCACAGTTTCTCCTTGCCAGACAGAGTGGAAAAGCTTTTTGCTAAGATGTAGACGAGAAGAGAGGCTAAAGACGAAGGTACGGTGCTCTGCAGAGCTAAGCACCGCTCCCGGACGTCTTTCGGCAGAAGGCGCACACCGCAGAGCACTGTGAGCGGCAGAATCGTCTTTGCGCGAAGAAGCAGCTTCTTCGTCTCCGGGAGCCGGAGAGAGCGGCAACTTTGCAAAGGTGATGAAACAAGCTGTACAACACTGCGATTGTGTGAGCAGCTTGCCAACTGAGAGAAAACAGTACCTGACCACTCTCCTGCCTTTTCTATTCACATGAACATTCGATTGCAAGCTGTTTTGGACAACTTTCTTTCTCTTCTTGCAAAACACTCGGCAGACCTCCGTGCAGCCTCTAGAACACGATGGGAGATGTTTTGTGTGCTGGCACAGTTTGTCCTTGACAGACAGAGTGGAAAAGCTTTTTGCTAAGATGTAGACGAGAAGCGAGGCTAAAGAAGCACGGATGGTACCCTGCAGAGCTAAGCATCGCTCCCGGACCTCTTTCGGCAGAAGGCGCACACCGCAGAGCACTGTGAGCGGCAGAATCGTCTTTGCGCGAAGAAGCAGCTTCTTCGTCTCCGGCAGCCGGAGAGAGCGGCAACTTCGCAAAGGTGATGAAACAAGCTGTACAACACTGCGATTGTGTGCGCAGCTTGCCAACTGAGAGAAAACAGTACCTGACCACTCTCCTGCCTTTTCTATTCACATGAACATTCGATTGCAAGCTGTTTTGGACAACTTTCTTTCTCTTCTTGCAAAACACTCGGCAGACCTCCGTGCAGCCTCTAGAAGACGATGGGAGATGTTTTGTGTGCTGGCACAGTTTCTCCTTGCCAGACAGAGTGGAAAAGCTTTTTGCTAAGATGTAGACGAGAAGAGAGGCTAAAGACGAAGGTACGGTGCTCTGCAGAGCTAAGCACCGCTCCCGTGCCTCTTTCGGCAGAAGGCACACACCGCAGAGCACTGTGAGCGGAAGAATCGTCTTTGCGCCAAGAAGCAGCTTCTTCGTCTCCGGGAGCCGGAGAGAGCGGCAACTTCGCAAAGGTGATGAAACAAGCTGTACAACACTGCGATTGTGTGCGCAGCTTGCCAACTGAGAGAAAACAGTACCTGACCACTCTCCTGCCTTTTCTATTCACTTGAACATTCGATTGCAAGCTGTTTTGGACAACTTTCTTTCTCTTCTTGCAAAACACTCGGCAGACCTCCGTGCAGCCTCTAGAACACGATGGGAGATGTTTTCTGTTCTGGCACAGTTTCTCCTTGCCAGACAGAGTGGAAAAGCTTTTTGCTAAGATGTAGACGAGAAACGTGGCTAAAGAAGCACGTATGGTACTCTGCAGAGCTAAGCATCGCTCCCGGACTTCTTTCGGCAGAAGGCGCACACCGCAGAGCACAGTGAGCGGCAGAATCGTCTTTGCGCGAAGAAGCAGCTTCTTCGTCTCCGGGAGCCGGAGAGAGCGGCAACTTGGCAAAGGTGATGAAACAAGCTGTACAACACTGCGATTGTGTGCGCAGCTTGCCAACTGAGAGAAAACAGTACCTTACCACTCTCCTGCCTTTTCTATTCACATGAACATTCGATTGCAAGCTGTTTTGGACAACTTTCTTTCTCTTCTTGCAAAACACTCGGCAGACCTCCGTGCAGCCTCTAGAACACGATGGGAGATGTTTTCTGTGCTGGCAAAGTTTCTCCTTGCCAGACAGAGTGGAAAAGCTTTTTGCTAAGATGTAGACGAGAAGAGAGGCTAAAGAAGCAGGTATGGTGCTCTGCAGAGCTAAGCACCGCTCCCGGACGTCTTTCGGCAGAAGGCGCACACCGCAGAGCACTGTGAGCGGCAGAATCGTCTTTGCGCGAAGAAGCAGCTTCTTCGTCTCCGGGAGCCGGAGAGAGCGGCAACTTCGCAAAGGTGATGAAACAAGCTGAACAACACTGCGATTGTGTGAGCAGTTTGCCAACTGAGAGAAAACAGTACCTGACCACTCTCCTGCCTTTTCTATTCACATGAACATTCGATTGCAAGCTGTTTTGGACAACTTTCTTTCTCTTCTTGCAAAACACTCGGCAGACCTCCGTGCAGCTTCTAGAACACGATGGGAGATGTTTTCTGTGCTGGCACAGTTTCTCCTTGCCAGACAGAGTGGAAAAGCTTTTTGCTAAGATGTAGACGAGAAGAGAGGCTAAAGACGAAGGTACGGTGCTCTGCAGAGCTAAGCACCGCTCCCGGACGTCTTTCGGCAGAAGGCGCACACCGCAGAGCACTGTGAGCGGCAGAATCGTCTTTGCGCGAAGAAGCAGCTTCTTCGTCTCCGGGAGCCGGAGAGAGCGGCAACTTCGCAAAGGTGATGAAACAAGCTGTACAACACTGCGATTGTGTGCGCAGCTTGCCAACTGAGAGAAAACAGTACCTGACCACTCTCCTGCCTTTTCTATTCACATGAACATTCGATTGCAAGCTGTTTTGGACAACTTTCTTTCTCTTCTTGCAAAACACTCGGCAGACCTCCGTGCAGCCTCTAGAACACGATGGGAGATGTTTTTTGTGCTGGCACAGTTTCTCCTTGCCAGACAGAGTGGAAAAGCTTTTTGCTAAGATGTAGACGAGAAGAGAGGCTAAAGACGAGGGTACGGTGCTCTGCAGAGCTAAGCACAGCTCCCGGACCTCTTTCGGCAGAAGGCGCACACCGCAGAGCACAGTGAGCGGCAGAATCGTCTTTGCGCGAAGAAGCAGCTTCTTCGTCTCCGGGAGCCGGAGAGAGCGGCAACTTGGCAAAGGTGATGATACAAGCTGTACAACACTGCGATTGTGTGCGCAGCTTGCCAACTGAGAGAAAACAGTACCTGACCACTCTCCTGCCTTTTCTATTCACATGAACATTCGATTGCAAGCTGTTTTGGACAACTTTCTTTCTCTTCTTGCAAAACACTCGGCAGACCTCCGTGCAGCCTCTAGAACACGATGGGAGATGTTTTCTGTGCTGGCACAGTTTCTCCTTGCCAGACAGAGTGGAAAAGCTTTTTGCTAAGATGTAGACGAGAAGAGAGGCTAAAGACGAAGGTACGGTTCTCTGCAGAGCTAAGCACCGCTCCCGGACGTCTTTCGGCAGAAGGCGCACACCGCAGAGCACTGTGAGCGGCAGAATCGTCTTTGCGCGAAGAAGCAGCTTCTTCGTCTCCGGGAGCCGGAGAGAGCGGCAACTTCGCAAAGGTGATGAAACAAGCTGTACAACACTGCGATTGTGTGAGCAGCTTGCCAACTGAGAGAAAACAGTACCTGACCACTCTCCTGCCTTTTCTATTCACATGAACATTCGATTGCAAGCTGTTTTGGACAACTTTATTACTCTTCTTGCAAAACACTCGGCAGACCTCCGTGCAGCCTCTAGAACACGATGGGAGATGTTTTCTGTGCTGGCACAGTTTCTCCTTGCCAGACAGAGTGGAAAAGCTTTTTGCTAAGATGTAGACGAGAAGAGAGGCTAAAGACGAAGGTACGGTGCTCTGCAGAGCTAAGCACCGCTCCCGGACGTCTTTCGGCAGAAGGCGCACACCGCAGAGCACTGTGAGCGGCAGAATCGTCTTTGCGCGAAGAAGCAGCTTCTTCGTCTCCGGGAGCCGGAGAGAGCGGCAACTTCGCAAAGGTGATGAAACAAGCTGTACAACACTGCGATTGTGTGCGCAGCATGCCAACTGAGTGAAAACAGTACCTGACCACTCTCCTGCCTTTTCTGTTCACATGAACATTCGATGTCAAGCTGTTTTGGACAACTTTCTTTCTCTTCTTGCAAAACTCTCGGCACACCTGTGTGCAGCCTCTAGAAGACGATGGGAGATGTTTTGTGTGCTGGCACAGTTTCTCCTTGCCAGACAGAGTGGAAAAGCTTTTTGCCAAGATGTAGACGAGAAGAGAGGCTAAAGACGAAGGTACGGTGCTCTGCAGAGCTAAGCACCGCTCCCGTGCCTCTTTCGGCTGAAGCCGCACACCGCAGAGCACTGTGAGCGGCAGAATCGTCTTTGCGCGAAGAAGCAGCTTCTTCGTCTCCGGGAGCCGGAGAGAGCGGCAAGTTCGCAAAGGTGATGAAACAAGCTGTACAACACTGCGATTGTGTGCGCAGCTTGCCAACTGAGAGAAAACAGTACCTGACCACTCTCCTGCCTTTTCTATTCACATGAACATTCGATTGCAAGCTGTTTTGGACAACTTTCTTTCTCTTCTTGCAAAACACTCGGCAGACCTCCGTGCAGCCTCTAGAACACGATGGGAGATGTTTTCTGTGCTGGCACAGTTTCTCCTTGCCAGACAGAGTGGAAAAGCTTTTTGCTAAGATGTAGACGAGAAGAGAGGCTAAAGAAGTAGGTACGGTGCTCTGCAGAGCTAAGCATCGCTCCCGTGCCTCTTTCGGCAGAAGGCGCACACCGCAGAGCACTGTGAGCGGCAGAATCGTCTTTGCGCGAAGAAGCAGCTTCTTCGTCTCCGGGAGCCGGAGAGAGCGGCAACTTCGCAAAGGTGATGAAACAAGCTGTACAACACTGCGATTGTGTGCGCAGCTTTCCAAGTGAGAGAAAACAGTACCTGACCACTCTCCTGCCTTTTCTATTCACATGAACATTCGATTGCAAGCTGTTTTGGACAACTTTCTTTCTCTTCTTGCAAAACACTCGGCAGACCTCCGTGCAGCCTCTAGAACACGATGGGAGATGTTTTCTGTGCTGGCACAGTTTCTCCTTGCCAGACAGAGTGGAAAAGCTTTTTGCTAAGATGTAGAAGAGAAGCGTGGCTAAAGAAGCACGTATGGTACTCTGCAGAGCTAAGCATCGCTCCCGGACTTCTTTCGGCAGAAGGCGCACACCGCAGAGCACAGTGAGCGGCAGAATCGTCTTTGCGCGAAGAATCAGCTTCTTCGTCTCCGGGAGCCGGAGAGAGCGGCAACTTGGCAAAGGTGATGAAACAAGCTGTACAACACTGCGATTGTGTGAGCAGCTTGCCAAGTGAGAGAAAACAGTACCTGACCACTCTCCTGCCTTTTCTATTCACATGAACATTCGATTGCAAGCTGTTTTGGACAACTTTCCTTCTCTTCTTGCAAAACACTCGGCAGACCTCCGTGCAGCCTCTAGAACACGATGGGAGATGTTTTCTGTGCTGGCACAGTTTCTCCTTGCCAGACAGAGTGGAAAAGCTTTTTGCTAAGATGTAGACGAGAAGAGAGGCTAAAGAAGCAGGTATGGTGCTCTGCAGAGCTAAGCACCGCTCCCGGACGTCTTTCGGCAGAAGGCGCACACCGCAGAGCACTGTGAGCGGCAGAATCGTCTTTGCGCGAAGAAGCAGCTTCTTCGTCTCCGGGAGCCGGAGAGAGCGGCAACTTCGCAAAGGTGATGAAACAAGCTGTACAACACTGCGATTGTGTGCGCAGCTTGCCAAGTGAGAGAAAACAGTACCTGACCACTCTCCTGCCTTTTCTATTCACTTGAACATTCGATTGCAAGCTGTTTTGGACAACTTTCTTTCTCTTCTTGCAAAACACTCGGCAGACCTCCGTGCAGCCTCTAGAAGACGATGGGAGGTGTTTTCTGTGCTGGCACAGTTTCTCCTTGCCAGACAGAGTGGAAAAGCTTTTTGCTAAGATGTAGACGAGAAGCGAGGCCAAAGAAGCACGTTTGGTACTCTGCAGAGCTAAGCATCGCTCCCGGACTTCTTTCGGCAGAAGGCGCACACCGCAGAGCACTGTGAGCGGCAGAATCGTCTTTGCGCGAAGAAGCAGCTTCTTCGTCTCCGGGAGCCGGAGAGAGCGGCAACTTTGCAAAGGTGATGAAACAAGCTGAACAACACTGCGATTGTGTGAGCAGCTTGCCAACTGAGAGAAAACAGTACCTGACCACTCTCCTGCCTTTTCTATTCACATGAACATTCGATTGCAAGCTGTTTTGGACAACTTTCTTTCTCTTCTTGCAAAACACTCGGCAGACCTCCGTGCAGCTTCTAGAACACGATGGGAGATGTTTTCTGTGCTGGCACAGTTTCTCCTTGCCAGACAGAGTGGAAAAGCTTTTTGCTAAGATGTAGACGAGAAGAGAGGCTAAAGACGAAGGTACGGTGCTCTGCAGAGCTAAGCACCGCTCCCGGACGTCTTTCGGCAGAAGGCGCACACCGCAGAGCACTGTGAGCGGCAGAATCGTCTTTGCGCGAAGAAGCAGCTTCTTCGTCTCCGGGAGCCGGAGAGAGCGGCAACTTCGCAAAGGTGATGAAACAAGCTGTACAACACTGCGATTGTGTGCGCAGCTTGCCAACTGAGAGAAAACAGTACCTGACCACTCTCCTGCCTTTTCTATTCACATGAACATTCGATTGCAAGCTGTTTTGGACAACTTTCTTTCTCTTCTTGCAAAACACTCGGCAGACCTCCGTGCAGCCTCTAGAACACGATGGGAGATGTTTTTTGTGCTGGCACAGTTTCTCCTTGCCAGACAGAGTGGAAAAGCTTTTTGCTAAGATGTAGACGAGAAGAGAGGCTAAAGACGAGGGTACGGTGCTCTGCAGAGCTAAGCACAGCTCCCGGACCTCTTTCGGCAGAAGGCGCACACCGCAGAGCACAGTGAGCGGCAGAATCGTCTTTGCGCGAAGAAGCAGCTTCTTCGTCTCCGGGAGCCGGAGAGAGCGGCAACTTGGCAAAGGTGATGAAACAAGCTGTACAACACTGCGATTGTGTGCGCAGCTTGCCAACTGAGAGAAAACAGTACCTGACCACTCTCCTGCCTTTTCTATTCACATGAACATTCGATTGCAAGCTGTTTTGGACAACTTTCTTTCTCTTCTTGCAAAACACTCGGCAGACCTCCGTGCAGCCTCTAGAACACGATGGGAGATGTTTTCTGTGCTGGCACAGTTTCTCCTTGCCAGAAAGAGTGGAAAAGCTTTTTGCTAAGATGTAGACGAGAAGAGAGGCTAAAGACGAAGGTACGGTGCTCTGCAGAGCTAAGCACCGCTCCCGGACGTCTTTCGGCAGAAGGCGCACACCGCAGAGCACTGTGAGCGGCAGAATCGTCTTTGCGCGAAGAAGCAGCTTCTTCGTCTCCGGGAGCCGGAGAGAGCGGCAACTTTGCAAAGGTGATGAAACAAGCTGTACAACACTGCGATTGTGTGAGCAGCTTGCCAACTGAGAGAAAACAGTATCTGACCACTCTCCTGCCTTTTCTATTCACATGAACATTCGATTGCAAGCTGTTTTGGACAACTTTATTTCTCTTCTTGCAAAACACTCGGCAGACCTCCGTGCAGCCTCTAGAACACGATGGGAGATGTTTTCTGTGCTGGCACAGTTTCTCCTTGCCAGACAGAGTGGAAAAGCTTTTTGCTAAGATGTAGACGAGAAGCGTGGCTAAAGAAGCACGTATGGTACTCTGCAGAGCTAAGCATCGCTCCCGTGCCTCTTTCGGCTGAAGCCGCACACCGCAGAGCACAGTGAGCGGCAGAATCGTCTTTGCGCGAAGAAGCAGCTTCTTCGTCTCCGGGAGCCGGAGAGAGCGGCAACTTCGCAAAGGTGATGAAACAAGCTGTACAACACTGCGATTGTGTGCGCAGCTTGCCAAGTGAGAGAAAACAGTACCTGACCACTCTCCTGCCTTTACTATTCACATGAACATTCGATTGCAAGCTGTTTTGGACAACTTTCCTTCTCTTCTTGCAAAACACTCGGCAGACCTCCGTGCAGCCTCTAGTACACGATGGGAGATGTTTTCTGTGCTGGCACAGTTTCTCCTTGCCAGACAGAGTGGAAAAGCTTTTTGCTAAGATGTAGACGAGAAGAGAGGCTAAAGAAGCAGGTATGGTGCTCTGCAGAGCTAAGCACCGCTCCCGGACCTCTTTCGGCAGAAGGCGCACACCGCAGAGCACTGTGAGCGGCAGAATCGTCTTTGCGCGAAGAAGCAGCTTCTTCGTCTCCGGGAGCCGGAGAGAGCGGCAACTTCGCAAAGGTGATGAAACAAGCTGTACAACACTGCGATTGTGTGCGCAGCTTGCCAACTGAGAGAAAACAGTACCTGACCACTCTCCTGCCTTTTCTGTTCACATGAACATTCGATGTCAAGCTGTTTTGGACAACTTTCTTTCTCTTCTTGCAAAACACTCGGCAGACCTCCGTGCAGCCTCTAGAACACGATGGGAGATGTTTTCTGTGCTGGCACAGTTTCTCCTTGCCAGACAGAGTGGAAAAGCTTTTTGCTAAGATGTAGACGAGAAGAGAGGCTAAAGACGAAGGTACGGTGCTCTGCAGAGCTAAGCACCGCTCCCGGACGTCTTTCGGCAGAAGGCGCACACCGCAGAGCACTGTGAGCGGCAGAATCGTCTTTGCGCGAAGAAGCAGCTTCTTCGTCTCCGGGAGCCGGAGAGAGCGGCAGCTTCGCAAAGGTGATGAAACAAGCTGTACAACACTGCGATTGTGTGCGCAGCTTGCCAACTGAGAGAAAACAGTACCTGACCACTCTCCTGCCTTTTCTATTCACATGAACATTCGATTGCAAGCTGTTTTGGACAACTTTCTTTCTCTTCTTGCAAAACACTCGGCAGACCTCCGTGCAGCCTCTAGAACACGATGGGAGATGTTTTCTGTGCTGGCACAGTTTCTCCTTGCCAGACAGAGTGGAAAAGCTTTTTGCTAAGATGTAGACGAGAAGAGAGGCTAAAGACGAAGGTACGGTGCTCTGCAGAGCTAAGCACCGCTCCCGGACGTCTTTCGGCAGAAGGCGCACACCGCAGAGCACTGTGAGCGGCAGAATCGTCTTTGCGCGAAGAAGCAGCTTCTTCGTCTCCGGGAGCCGGAGAGAGCGGTAAGTTCGCAAAGGTGATAAAACAAGCTGTACAACACTGCGATTGTGTGCGCAGCTTGCCAACTGAGAGAAAACAGTACCAGACCACTCTCCTGCCTTTTCTATTCACATGAACATTCGATTGCAAGCTGTTTTGGACAACTTTCTTTCTCTTCTTGCAAAACACTCGGCAGACCTCCGTGCAGCCTCTAGAACACGATGGGAGATGTTTTCTGTGCTGGCACAGTTTCTCCTTGCCAGACAGAGTGGAAAAGCTTTTTGCTAAGATGTAGACAAGAAGAGAGGCTAAAGAAGCAGGTACGGTGCTCTGCAGAGCTAAGCACAGCTCCCGTGCCTCTTTCGGCAGAAGGCGCACACCGAAGAGCACTGTGAGCGGCAGAATCGTCTTTGCGCGAAGAAGCAGCTTCTTCGTCTCCGGGAGCCGGAGAGAGCGGCAACTTGGCAAAGGTGATGAAACAAGCTGTACAACACTGCGATTGTGTGCGCAGCTTGCCAACTGAGAGAAAACAGTACCTGACCACTCTCCTGTCTTTTCTATTCACTTGAACATTCGATTGCAAGCTGTTTTGGACAACTTTCTTTCTCTTCTTGCAAAACACTCGGCAGACCTCCGTGCAGCCTCTAGAAGACGATGGGAGATGTTTTCTGTTCTGGCACAGTTTCTCCTTGCCAGACAGAGTGGAAAAGCTTTTTGCTAAGATGTAGACGAGAAGCGTGGCTAAAGAAGCACGTATGGTACTCTGCAGAGCTAAGCATCGCTCCCGGACCTCTTTCGGCAGAAGGCGCACACCGCAGAGCACTGTGAGCGGCAGAATCGTCTTTGCGCGAAGAAGCAGCTTCTTCGTCTCCGGGAGCCGGAGAGAGCGGCAAATTGGCAAAGGTGATGAAACAAGCTGTACAACACTGCGATTGTGTGCGCAGCTTGCCAACTGAGAGAAAACAGTACCTGACCACTCTCCTGCCTTTTCTATTCACATGAACATTCGATTGCAAGCTGTTTTGGACAACTTTCTTTCTCTTCTTGCAAAACACTCGGCAGACCTCCGTGCAGCCTCTAGAACACGATGGGAGATGTTTTCTGTGCTGGCAAAGTTTCTCCTTGCCAGACAGAGTGGAAAAGCTTTTTGCTAAGATGTAGACGAGAAGAGAGGCTAAAGACGAAGGTACGGTGCTCTGCAGAGCTAAGCACCGCTCCCGGACGTCTTTCGGCAGAAGGCGCACACCGCAGAGAACTGTGAGCGGCAGAATCGTCTTTGCGCGAAGAAGCAGCTTCTTCGTCTCCGGGAGCCGGAGAGAGCGGCAGCTTCGCAAAGGTGATGAAACAAGCTGTACAACACTGCGATTGTGTGCGCAGCTTGCCAACTGAGAGAAAACAGTACCTGACCACTCTCCTGCCTTTTCTATTCACATGAACATTCGATTGCAAGCTGTTTTGGACAACTTTCTTTCTCTTCTTGCAAAACACTCGGCAGACCTCCGTGCAGCCTCTAGAACACGATGGGAGATGTTTTCTGTGCTGGCACAGTTTCTCCTTGCCAGACAGAGTGGAAAAGCTTTTTGCTAAGATGTAGACGAGAAGAGAGGCTAAAGACGAAGGTACGGTGCTCTGCAGAGCTAAGCACCGCTCCCGGACCTCTTTCGGCAGAAGGCGCACACCGCAGAGCACAGTGAGCGGCAGAATCGTCTTTGCGCGAAGAAGCAGCTTCTTCGTCTCCGGGAGCCGGAGAGAGCGGCAACTTCGCAAAGGTGATGAAACAAGCTGTACAACACAGCGATTGTGTGCGCAGCTTGCCAAGTGAGAGAAAACAGTACCTGACCACTCTCCTGCCTTTTCTATTCACATGAACATTCGATTGCAAGCTGTTTTGGACAACTTTCTTTCTCTTCTTGCAAAACACTCGGCAGACCTCCGTGCAGCTTCTAGAACACGATGGGAGATGTTTTCTGTGCTGGCACAGTTTCTCCTTGCCAGACAGAGTGGAAAAGCTTTTTGCTAAGATGTAGACGAGAAGAGAGGCTAAAGACGAAGGTACGGTGCTCTGCAGAGCTAAGCACAGCTCCCGGGCCTCTTTCGGCAGAAGGCGCACACCGAAGAGCACTGTGAGCGGCAGAATCGTCTTTGCGCGAAGAAGCAGCTTCTTCGTCTCCGGGAGCCGGAGAGAGCGGCAACTTCGCAAAGGTGATGAAACAAGCTGTACAACACTGCGATTGTGTGCGCAGCTTGCCAACTGAGAGAAAACAGTACCTGACCACTCTCCTGCCTTTTCTATTCACATGAACATTCGATTGCAAGCTGTTTTGGACAACTTTCTTTCTCTTCTTGCAAAACACTCGGCAGACCTCCGTGCAGCCTCTAGAACACGATGGGAGATGTTTTCTGTGCTGGCAAAGTTTCTCCTTGCCAGACAGAGTGGAAAAGCTTTTTGCTAAGATGTAGACGAGAAGAGAGGCTAAAGACGAAGGTACGGTGCTCTGCAGAGCTAAGCACCGCTCCCGGGCCTCTTTCGGCAGAAGGCGCACACCGCAGAGCACTGTGAGCGGCAGAATCGTCTTTGCGCGAAGAAGCAGCTTCTTCGTCTCCGGCAGCCGGAGAGAGCGGCAACTTCGCAAAGGTGATGAAACAAGCTGTACAACACTGCGATTGTGTGCGCAGCTTGCCAACTGAGAGAAAACAGTACCTGACCACTCTCCTGCCTTTTCTATTCACATGAACATTCGATTGCAAGCTGTTTTGGACAACTTTCTTTCTCTTCTTGCAAAACACTCGGCAGACCTCCGTGCAGCCTCTAGAACACGATGGGAGATGTTTTCTGTGCTGGCAAAGTTTCTCCTTGCCAGACAGAGTGGAAAAGCTTTTTGCTAAGATGTAGACGAGAAGCGTGGCTAAAGAAGCACGTATGGTACTCTGCAGAGCTAAGCACCGCTCCCGGACTTCTTTCGGCAGAAGGCGCACACCGCAGAGCACTGTGAGCGGCAGAATCGTCTTTGCGCGAAGAAGCAGCTTCTTCGTCTCCGGGAGCCGGAGAGAGCGGCAGTTTCGCAAAGGTGATGAAACAAGCTGTACAACACTGCGATTGTGTGCGCAGCTTGCCAAGTGAGAGAAAACAGTACCTGACCACTCTCCTGCCTTTTCTATTCACATGAACATTCGATTGCAAGCTGTTTTGGACAACTTTCTTTCTCTTCTTGCAAAACACTCGGCAGACCTCCGTGCAGCCTCTAGAACACGATGGGAGATGTTTTCTGTGCTGGCACAGTTTCTCCTTGCCAGACAGAGTGGAAAAGCTTTTTGCTAAGATGTAGACGAGAAGCGTGGCTAAAGAAGCACGTATGGTACTCTGCAGAGCTAAGCACCGCTCCCGGACTTCTTTCGGCAGAAGGCGCACACCGCAGAGCACTGTGAGCGGCAGAATCGTCTTTGCGCGAAGAAGCAGCTTCTTCGTCTCCGGGAGCCGGAGAGAGCGGCAGTTTCGTAAAGGTGATGAAACAAGCTGTACAACACTGCGATTGTGTGCGCATCTTGCCAACTGAGAGAAAACAGTACCTGACCACTCTCCTGCCTTTTCTATTCACTTGAACATTCGATTGCAAGCTGTTTTGGACAACTTTCTTTCTCTTCTTGCAAAACACTCGGCAGACCTCCGTGCAGCCTCTAGAAGACGATGGGAGGTGTTTTCTGTGCTGGCACAGTTTCTCCTTGCCAGACAGAGTGGAAAAGCTTTTTGCTAAGATGTAGACGAGAAGCGAGGCCAAAGAAGCACGTATGGTACTCTGCAGAGCTAAGCATCGCTCCCGGACTTCTTTCGGCAGAAGGCGCACACCGCAGAGCACTGTGAGCGGCAGAATCGTCTTTGCGCGAAGAAGCAGCTTCTTCGTCTCCGGGAGCCGGAGAGAGCGGCAACTTTGCAAAGGTGATGAAACAAGCTGTACAACACTGCGATTGTGTGAGCAGCTTGCCAACTGAGAGAAAACAGTACCTGACCACTCTCCTGCCTTTTCTATTCACATGAACATTCGATTGCAAGCTGTTTTGGACAACTTTCTTTCTCTTCTTGCAAAACACTCGGCAGACCTCCGTGCAGCTTCTAGAACACGATGGGAGATGTTTTCTGTGCTGGCACAGTTTCTCCTTGCCAGACAGAGTGGAAAAGCTTTTTGCTAAGATGTAGACGAGAAGAGAGGCTAAAGACGAAGGTACGGTGCTCTGCAGAGCTAAGCACCGCTCCCGGACGTCTTTCGGCAGAAGGCGCACACCGCAGAGCACTGTGAGCGGCAGAATCGTCTTTGCGCGAAGAAGCAGCTTCTTCGTCTCCGGGAGCCGGAGAGAGCGGCAACTTCGCAAAGGTGATGAAACAAGCTGTACAACACTGCGATTGTGTGCGCAGCTTGCCAACTGAGAGAAAACAGTACCTGACCACTCTCCTGCCTTTTCTATTCACATGAACATTCGATTGCAAGCTGTTTTGGACAACTTTCCTTCTCTTCTTGCAAAACACTCGGCAGACCTCCGTGCAGCCTCTAGAACACGATGGGAGATGTTTTTTGTGCTGGCACAGTTTCTCCTTGCCAGACAGAGTGGAAAAGCTTTTTGCTAAGATGTAGACGAGAAGAGAGGCTAAAGACGAGGGTACGGTGCTCTGCAGAGCTAAGCACAGCTCCCGGACCTCTTTCGGCAGAAGGCGCACACCGCAGAGCACTGTGAGCGGCAGAATCGTCTTTGCGCGAAGAAGCAGCTTCTTCGTCTCCGGGAGCCGGAGAGAGCGGCAACTTGGCAAAGGTGATGAAACAAGCTGTACAACACTGCGATTGTGTGCGCAGCTTGCCAACTGAGAGAAAACAGTACCTGACCACTCTCCTGCCTTTTCTATTCAGATGAACATTCGATTGCAAGCTGTTTTGGACAACTTTCTTTCTCTTCTTGCAAAACACTCGGCAGACCTCCGTGCAGCCTCTAGAACACGATGGGAGATGTTTTCTGTGCTGGCACAGTTTCTCCTTGCCAGACAGAGTGGAAAAGCTTTTTGCTAAGATGTAGACGAGAAGAGAGGCTAAAGACGAAGGTACGGTGCTCTGCAGAGCTAAGCACCGCTCCCGGACGTCTTTCGGGAGAAGGCGCACACCGCAGAGCACTGTGAGCGGCAGAATCGTCTTTGCGCGAAGAAGCAGCTTCTTCGTCTCCGGGAGCCGGAGAGCGGCAGTTTCGCAAAGGTGATGAAACAAGCTGTACAACACTGCGATTGTGTGCGCAGCTTGCCAACTGAGAGAAAACAGTACCTGACCACTCTCCTGCCTTTTCTATTCACTTGAACATTCGATTGGAAGCTGTTTTGGACAACTTTCTTTCTCTTCTTGCAAAACACTCGGCAGACCTCCGTGCAGCCTCTAGAAGACGATGGGAGGTGTTTTCTGTGCTGGCACAGTTTCTCCTTGCCAGACAGAGTGGAAAAGCTTTTTGCTAAGATGTAGACGAGAAGCGTGGCCAAAGAAACACGTATGGTACTCTGCAGAGCTAAGCATCGCTCCCGGACTTCTTTCGGCAGAAGGCGCACACCGCAGAGCACTGTGAGCGGCAGAATCGTCTTTGCGCGAAGAAGCAGCTTCTTCGTCTCCGGGAGCCGGAGAGAGCGGCAACTTTGCAAAGGTGATGAAACAAGCTGTACAACACTGCGATTGTGTGAGCAGCTTGCCAACTGAGAGAAAACAGTACCTGACCACTCTCCTGCCTTTTCTATTCACATGAACATTCGATTGCAAGCTGTTTTGGACAACTTTATTTCTCTTCTTGCAAAACACTCGGCAGACATCCGTGCAGCTTCTAGAACACGATGGGAGATGTTTTCTGTGCTGGCACAGTTTCTCCTTGCCAGACAGAGTGGAAAAGCTTTTTGCTAAGATGTAGACGAGAAGAGAGGCTAAAGACGAAGGTACGGTGCTCTGCAGAGCTAAGCACCGCTCCCGGACCTCTTTCGGCAGAAGGCGCACACCGCAGAGCACTGTGAGCGGCAGAATCGTCTTTGCGCGAAGAAGCAGCTTCTTCGTCTCCGGGAGGCGGAGAGAGCGGCAACTTGGCAAAGGTGATGAAACAAGCTGTACAACACTGCGATTGTGTGCGCAGCTTTCCAAGTGAGAGAAAACAGTACCTGACCACTCTCCTGCCTTTTCTATTCACATGAACATTCGATTGCAAGCTGTTTTGGACAACTTTCTTTCTCTTCTTGCAAAACACTCGGCAGACCTCCGTGCAGCCTCTAGAACACGATGGGAGATGTTTTCTGTGCTGGCACAGTTTCTCCTTGCCAGACAGAGTGGAAAAGCTTTTTGCTAAGATGTAGAAGAGAAGCGTGGCTAAAGAAGCACGTATGGTACTCTGCAGAGCTAAGCATCGCTCCCGGACTTCTTTCGGCAGAAGGCGCACACCGCAGAGCACAGTGAGCGGCAGAATCGTCTTTGCGCGAAGAATCAGCTTCTTCGTCTCCGGGAGCCGGAGAGAGCGGCAACTTCGCAAAGGTGATGAAACAAGCTGTACAACACTGCGATTGTGTGCGCAGCTTGCCAACTGAGAGAAAACAGTACCTGACCACTCTCCTGCCTTTTCTATTCACATGAACATTCGATTGCAAGCTGTTTTGGACAACTTTCCTTCTCTTCTTGCAAAACACTCGGCAGACCTCCGTGCAGCCTCTAGAACACGATGGGAGATGTTTTCTGTGCTGGCACAGTTTCTCCTTGCCAGACAGAGTGGAAAAGCTTTTTGCTAAGATGTAGACGAGAAGAGAGGCTAAAGAAGCAGGTATGGTGCTCTGCAGAGCTAAGCACCGCTCCCGGACGTCTTTCGGCAGAAGGCGCACACCGCAGAGCACTGTGAGCGGCAGAATCGTCTTTGCGCGAAGAAGCAGCTTCTTCGTCTCCGGGAGCCGGAGAGAGCGGCAACTTCGCAAAGGTGATGAAACAAGCTGTACAACACTGCGATTGTGTGCGCAGCTTGCCAACTGAGAGAAAACAGTACCTGACCACTCTCCTGCCTTTTCTATTCACATGAACATTCGATTGCAAGCTGTTTTGGACAACTTTCTTTCTCTTCTTGCAAAACACTCGGCAGACCTCCGTGCAGCCTCTAGAACACGATGGGAGATGTTTTCTGTGCTGGCAAAGTTTCTCCTTGCCAGACAGAGTGGAAAAGCTTTTTGCTAAGATGTAGACGAGAAGAGAGGCTAAAGACGAAGGTACGGTGCTCTGCAGAGCTAAGCACCGCTCCCGGACGTCTTTCGGCAGAAGGCGCACACCGCAGAGCACTGTGAGCGGCAGAATCGTCTTTGCGCGAAGAAGCAGCTTCTTCGTCTCCGGGAGCCGGAGAGAGCGGCAACTTCGCAAAGGTGATGAAACAAGCTGTACAACACAGCGATTCTGTGCGCAGCTTGCCAACTGAGAGAAAACAGTACCTGACCACTCTCCTGCCTTTTCTATTCACATGAACATTCGATTGCAAGCTGTTTTGGACAACTTTCTTTCTCTTCTTGCAAAACACTCGGCAGACCTCCGTGCAGCTTCTAGAACACGATGGGAGATGTTTTCTGTGCTGGCACAGTTTCTCCTTGCCAGACAGAGTGGAAAAGCTTTTTGCTAAGATGTAGACGAGAAGAGAGGCTAAAGACGAAGGTACGGTGCTCTGCAGAGCTAAGCACCGCTCCCGGACGTCTTTCGGCAGAAGGCGCACACCGCAGAGCACTGTGAGCGGCAGAATCGTCTTTGCGCGAAGAAGCAGCTTCTTCGTCTCCGGGAGCCGGAGAGAGCGGCAACTTCGCAAAGGTGATGAAACAAGCTGTACAACACAGCGATTCTGTGCGCAGCTTGCCAACTGAGAGAAAACAGTACCTGACCACTCTCCTGCCTTTTCTATTCACATGAACATTCGATTGCAAGCTGTTTTGGACAACTTTCTTTCTCTTCTTGCAAAACACTCGGCAGACCTCCGTGCAGCTTCTAGAACACGATGGGAGATGTTTTCTGTGCTGGCACAGTTTCTCCTTGCCAGACAGAGTGGAAAAGCTTTTTGCTAAGATGTAGACGAGAAGAGAGGCTAAAGACGAAGGTACGGTGCTCTGCAGAGCTAAGCACCGCTCCCGGACGTCTTTCGGCAGAAGGCGCACACCGCAGAGCACTGTGAGCGGCAGAATCGTCTTTGCGCGAAGAAGCAGCTTCTTCGTCTCCGGGAGCCGGAGAGAGCGGTAAGTTCGCAAAGGTGATAAAACAAGCTGTACAACACTGCGATTGTGTGCGCAGCTTGCCAACTGAGAGAAAACAGTACCAGCCCACTCTCCTGCCTTTTCTATTCACATGAACATTCGATTGCAAGCTGTTTTGGACAACTTTCTTTCTCTTCTTGCAAAACACTCGGCAGACCTCCGTGCAGCGTCTAGAACACGATGGGAGATGTTTTCTGTGCTGGCACAGTTTCTCCTTGCCAGACAGAGTGGAAAAGCTTTTTGCTAAGATGTAGACAAGAAGAGAGGCTAAAGAAGCACGTATGGTACTCTGCAGAGCTAAGCACCGCTCCCGGACTTCTTTCGGCAGAAGGCGCACACCGCAGAGCACTGTGAGCGGCAGAATCGTCTTTGCGCGAAGAAGCAGCTTCTTCGTCTCCGGGAGCCGGAGAGAGCGGCAGTTTCGCAAAGGTGATGAAAAAAGCTGTACAACACTGCGATTGTGTGCGCAGCTTGCCAACTGAGAGAAAACAGTACCTGACCACTCTCCTGCCTTTTCTATTCACATGAACATTCGATTGCAAGCTGTTTTGGACAACTTTCTTTCTCTTCTTGCAAAACACTCGGCAGACCTCCGTGCAGCCTCTAGAACACGATGGGAGATGTTTTCTGTGCTGGCACAGTTTCTCCTTGCCAGACAGAGTGGAAAAGCTTTTTGCTAAGATGTAGACGAGAAGCGTGGCTAAAGAAGCACGTATGGTACTCTGCAGAGCTAAGCACCGCTCCCGGACGTCTTTCGGCAGAAGGCGCACACCGCAGAGCACTGTGAGCGGCAGAATCGTCTTTGCGCGAAGAAGCAGCTTCTTCGTCTCCGGGAGCCGGAGAGAGCGGCAACTTCGCAAAGGTGATGAAACAAACTGTACAACACTGCGATTGTGTGCGCAGCTTGCCAACTGAGAGAAAACAGTACCTTACCACTCTCCTGCCTTTTCTATTCACATGAACATTCGATTGCAAGCTGTTTTGAACAACTTTCTTTCTCTTCTTGCAAAACACTCGGCAGACCTCCGTGCAGCCTCTAGAAGACGATGGGAGGTGTTTTCTGTGCTGGCACAGTTTCTCCTTGCCAGACAGAGTGGAAAAGCTTTTTGCTAAGATGTAGACGAGAAGCGAGGCCAAAGAAGCACGTATGGTACTCTGCAGAGCTAAGCATCGCTCCCGGACTTCTTTCGGCAGAAGGCGCACACCGCAGAGCACTGTGAGCGGCAGAATCGTCTTTGCGCGAAGAAGCAGCTTCTTCGTCTCCGGGAGCCGGAGAGAGCGGCAACTTTGCAAAGGTGATGAAACAAGCTGTACAACACTGCGATTGTGTGAGCAGCTTGCCAACTGAGAGAAAACAGTACCTGACCACTCTCCTGCCTTTTCTATTCACATGAACATTCGATTGCAAGCTGTTTTGGACAACTTTCCTTCTCTTCTTGCAAAACACTCGGCAGACCTCCGTGCAGCCTCTAGAACACGATGGGAGATGTTTTTTGTGCTGGCACAGTTTCTCCTTGCCAGACAGAGTGGAAAAGCTTTTTGCTAAGATGTAGACGAGAAGAGAGGCTAAAGACGAGGGTACGGTGCTCTGCAGAGCTAAGCACAGCTCCCGGACCTCTTTCGGCAGAAGGCGCACACCGCAGAGCACTGTGAGCGGCAGAATCGTCTTTGCGCGAAGAAGCATCTTCTTCGTCTCCGGGAGCCGGAGAGAGCGGCAACTTGGCAAACGTGATGAAACAAGCTGTACAACACTGCGATTGTGTGCGCAGCTTGCCAACTGAGAGAAAACAGTACCTGACCACTCTCCTGCCTTTTCTATTCACATGAACATTCGATTGCAAGCTGTTTTGGACAACTTTCTTTCTCTTCTTGCAAAACACTCGGCAGACCTCCGTGCAGCCTCTAGAACACGATGGGAGATGTTTTCTGTGCTGGCAAAGTTTCTCCTTGCCAGACAGAGTGGAAAAGCTTTTTGCTAAGATGTAGACGAGAAGAGAGGCTAAAGACGAAGGTACGGTGCTCTGCAGAGCTAAGCACCGCTCCCGGACGTCTTTCGGCAGAAGGCGCACACCGCAGAGCACTGTGAGCGGCAAAATCGTCTTTGCGCGAAGAAGCAGCTTCTTCGTCTCCGGGAGCCGGAGAGCGGCAGTTTCGCAAAGGTGATGAAACAAGCTGTACAACACTGCGATTGTGTGCGCAGCTTGCCAACTGAGAGAAAACAGTACCTGACCACTCTCCTGCCTTTTCTATTCACTTGAACATTCGATTGGAAGCTGTTTTGGACAACTTTCTTTCTCTTCTTGCAAAACACTCGGCAGACCTCCGTGCAGCCTCTAGAACATGATGGGAGGTGTTTTCTGTGCTGGCACAGTTTCTCCTTGCCAGACAGAGTGGAAAAGCTTTTTGCTAAGATGTAGACGAGAAGCGAGGCCAAAGAAGCACGTATGGTACTCTGCAGAGCTAAGCATCGCTCCCGGACTTCTTTCGGCAGAAGGCGCACACCGCAGAGCACTGTGAGCGGCAGAATCGTCTTTGCGCGAAGAAGCAGCTTCTTCGTCTCCGGGAGCCGGAGAGAGCGGCAACTTTGCAAAGGTGATGAAACAAGCTGTACAACACTGCGATTGTGTGAGCAGCTTGCCAACTGAGAGAAAACAGTACCTGACCACTCTCCTGCCTTTTCTATTCACATGAACATTCGATTGCAAGCTGTTTTGGACAACTTTATTTCTCTTCTTGCAAAACACTCGGCAGACATCCGTGCAGCTTCTAGAACACGATGGGAGATGTTTTCTGTGCTGGCACAGTTTCTCCTTGCCAGACAGAGTGGAAAAGCTTTTTGCTAAGATGTAGACGAGAAGAGAGGATAAAGACGAAGGTACGGTGCTCTGCAGAGCTAAGCACCGCTCCCGGACCTCTTTCGGCAGAAGGCGCACACCGCAGAGCACTGTGAGCGGCAGAATCGTCTTTGCGCGAAGAAGCAGCTTCTTCGTCTCCGGGAGGCGGAGAGAGCGGCAACTTGGCAAAGGTGATAAAACAAGCTGTACAACACTGCGATTGTGTGCGCAGCTTTCCAAGTGAGAGAAAACAGTACCTGACCACTCTCCTGCCTTTTCTATTCACATGAACATTCGATTGCAAGCTGTTTTGGACAACTTTCTTTCTCTTCTTGCAAAACACTCGGCAGACCTCCGTGCAGCCTCTAGAACACGATGGGAGATGTTTTCTGTGCTGGCACAGTTTCTCCTTGCCAGACAGAGTGGAAAAGCTTTTTGCTAAGATGTAGAAGAGAAGCGTGGCTAAAGAAGCACGTATGGTACTCTGCAGAGCTAAGCATCGCTCCCGGACTTCTTTCGGCAGAAGGCGCACACCGCAGAGCACAGTGAGCGGCAGAATCGTCTTTGCGCGAAGAATCAGCTTCTTCGTCTCCGGGAGCCGGAGAGAGCGGCAACTTGGCAAAGGTGATGAAACAAGCTGTACAACACTGCGATTGTGTGCGCAGCTTGCCAAGTGAGAGAAAACAGTACCTGACCACTCTCCTGCCTTTTCTATTCACATGAACATTCGATTGCAAGCTGTTTTGGACAACTTTCTTTCTCTTCTTGCAAAACACTCGGCAGACCTCCGTGCAGCCTCTAGAACACGATGGGAGATGTTTTCCGTGCTGGCACAGTTTCTCCTTGCCAGACAGAGTGGAAAAGCTTTTTGCTAAGATGTAGACGAGAAGAGAGGCTAAAGACGAAGGTACGGTGCTCTGCAGAGCTAAGCACCGCTCCCGGACCTCTTTCGGCAGAAGGCGCACACCGCAGAGCACTGTGAGCGGCAGAATCGTCTTTGCGCGAAGAAGCAGCTTCTTCGTCTCCGGGAGCCGGAGAGAGCGGCAACTTGGCAAAGGTGATGAAACAAGCTGTACAACACTGCGATTGTGTGCGCAGCTTGCCAAGTGAGAGAAAACAGTACCTGACCACTCTCCTGCCTTTTCTATTCACATGAACATTCGATTGCAAGCTGTTTTGGACAACTTTCTTTCTCTTCTTGCAAAACACTCGGCAGACCTCCGTGCAGCTTCTAGAACACGATGGGAGATGTTTTCTGTGCTGGCACAGTTTCTCCTTGCCAGACAGAGTGGAAAAGCTTTTTGCTAAGATGTAGACGAGAAGAGAGGCTAAAGACGAAGGTACGGTGCTCTGCAGAGCTAAGCACCGCTCCCGGACGTCTTTCGGCAGAAGGCGCACACCGCAGAGCACTGTGAGCGGCAGAATCGTCTTTGCGCGAAGAAGCAGCTTCTTCGTCTCCGGGAGCCGGAGAGAGCGGTAAGTTCGCAAAGGTGATAAAACAAGCTGTACAACACTGCGATTGTGTGCGCAGCTTGCCAACTGAGAGAAAACAGTACCAGCCCACTCTCCTGCCTTTTCTATTCACATGAACATTCGATTGCAAGCTGTTTTGGACAACTTTCTTTCTCTTCTTGCAAAACACTCGGCAGACCTCCGTGCAGCGTCTAGAACACGATGGGAGATGTTTTCTGTGCTGGCACAGTTTCTCCTTGCCAGACAGAGTGGAAAAGCTTTTTGCTAAGATGTAGACAAGAAGAGAGGCTAAAGAAGCAGGTACGGTGCTCTGCAGAGCTAAGCACAGCTCCCGTGCCTCTTTCGGCAGAAGGCGCACACCGAAGAGCACTGTGAGCGGCAGAATCGTCTTTGCGCGAAGAAGCAGCTTCTTCGTCTCCGGGAGCCGGAGAGAGCGGCAACTTCGCAAAGGTGATGAAACAAGCTGTACAACACTGCGATTGTGTGCGCAGCTTGCCAACTGAGAGAAAACAGTACCTGACCACTCTCCTGCCTTTTCTATTCACATGAACATTCGATTGCAAGCTGTTTTGGACAACTTTCTTTCTCTTCTTGCAAAACACTCGGCAGACCTCCGTGCAGCCTCTAGAACACGATGGGAGATGTTTTCTGTGCTGGCAAAGTTTCTCCTTGCCAGACAGAGTGGAAAAGCTTTTTGCTAAGATGTAGACGAGAAGAGAGACTAAAGACGAAGGTACGGTGCTCTGCAGAGCTAAGCACCGCTCCCGGGCCTCTTTTGGCAGAAGGCGCACACCGCAGAGCACTGTGAGCGGCAGAATCGTCTTTGCGCGAAGAAGCAGCTTCTTCGTCTCCGGCAGCCGGAGAGAGCGGCAACTTCGCAAAGGTGATGAAACAAGCTGTACAACACTGCGATTGTGTGCGCAGCTTGCCAACTGAGAGAAAACAGTACCTGACCACTCTCCTGCCTTTTCTATTCACATGAACATTCGATTGCAAGCTGTTTTGGACAACTTTCTTTCTCTTCTTGCAAAACACTCGGCAGACCTCCGTGCAGCCTCTAGAACACGATGGGAGATGTTTTCTGTGCTGGCACAGTTTCTCCTTGCCAGACAGAGTGGAAAAGCTTTTTGCTAAGATGTAGACGAGAAGCGTGGCTAAAGAAGCACGTATGGTACTCTGCAGAGCTAAGCACCGCTCCCGGACTTCTTTCGGCAGAAGGCGCACACCGCAGAGCACTGTGAGCGGCAGAATCGTCTTTGCGCGAAGAAGCAGCTTCTTCGTCTCCGGGAGCCGGAGAGAGCGGCAGTTTCGCAAAGGTGATGAAACAAGCTGTACAACACTGCGATTGTGTGCGCAGCTTGCCAACTGAGAGAAAACAGTACCTGACCACTCTCCTGACTTTTCTATTCACATGAACTTTCGATTGCAAGCTGTTTTGGACAACTTTCTTTCTCTTCTTGCAAAACACTCGGCAGACCTCCGTGCAGCCTCTAGAAGACGATGGGAGGTGTTTTCTGTGCTGGCACAGTTTCTCCTTGCCAGACAGAGTGGAAAAGCTTTTTGCTAAGATGTAGACGAGAAGCGAGGCCAAAGAAGCACGTATGGTACTCTGCAGAGCTAAGCATCGCTCCCGGACTTCTTTCGGCAGAAGGCGCACACCGCAGAGCACTGTGAGCGGCAGAATCGTCTTTGCGCGAAGAAGCAGCTTCTTCGTCTCCGGGAGCCGGAGAGAGCGGCAACTTGGCAAAGGTGATGAAACAAGCTGTACAACACTGCGATTGTGTGAGCAGCTTGCCAACTGAGAGAAAACAGTACCTGACCACTCTCCTGCCTTTTCTATTCACATGAACATTCGATTGCAAGCTGTTTTGGACAACTTTCTTTCTCTTCTTGCAAAACACTCGGCAGACCTCCGTGCAGCTTCTAGAACACGATGGGAGATGTTTTCTGTGCTGGCACAGTTTCTCCTTGCCAGACAGAGTGGAAAAGCTTTTTGCTAAGATGTAGACGAGAAGAGAGGCTAAAGACGAAGGTACGGTGCTCTGCAGAGCTAAGCACCGCTCCCGGACGTCTTTCGGCAGAAGGCGCACACCGCAGAGCACTGTGAGCGGCAGAATCGTCTTTGCGCGAAGAAGCAGCTTCTTCGTCTCCGGGAGCCGGAGAGAGCGGCAACTTCGCAAAGGTGATGAAACAAGCTGTACAACACTGCGATTGTGTGCGCAGTTTGCCAACTGAGAGAAAACAGTACCTGACCACTCTCCTGCCTTTTCTATTCACATGAACATTCGATTGCAAGCTGTTTTGGACAACTTTCCTTCTCTTCTTGCAAAACACTCGGCAGACCTCCGTGCAGCCTCTAGAACACGATGGGAGATGTTTTTTGTGCTGGCACAGTTTCTCCTTGCCAGACAGAGTGGAAAAGCTTTTTGCTAAGATGTAGACGAGAAGAGAGGCTAAAGACGAGGGTACGGTGCTCTGCAGAGCTAAGCACAGCTCCCGGACCTCTTTCGGCAGAAGGCGCACACCGCAGAGCACAGTGAGCGGCAGAATCGTCTTTGCGCGAAGAAGCAGCTTCTTCGTCTCCGGGAGCCGGAGAGAGCGGCAACTTGGCAAAGGTGATGAAACAAGCTGTACAACACTGCGATTGTGTGCGCAGCTTGCCAACTGAGAGAAAACAGTACCTGACCACTCTCCTGCCTTTTCTATTCACATGAACATTCGATTGCAAGCTGTTTTGGACAACTTTCTTTCTCTTCTTGCAAAACACTCGGCAGACCTCCGTGCAGCCTCTAGAAGACGATGGGAGATGTTTTCTGTGCTGGCACAGTTTCTCCTTGCCAGACAGAGTGGAAAAGCTTTTTGCTAAGATGTAGACGAGAAGAGAGGCTAAAGACGAAGGTACGGTGCTCTGCAGAGCTAAGCACCGCTCCCGGACGTCTTTCGGCAGAAGGCGCACACCGCAGAGCACTGTGAGCGGCAGAATCGTCTTTGCGCGAAGAAGCAGCTTCTTCGTCTCCGGGAGCCGGAGAGAGCGGCAGTTTCGCAAAGGTGATGAAAGAAGCTGTACAACACTGCGATTGTGTGCGCAGCTTGCCAACTGAGAGAAAACAGTACCTGACCACTCTCCTGCCTTTTCTATTCACTTGAACATTCGATTGGAAGCTGTTTTGGACAACTTTCTTTCTCTTCTTGCAAAACACTCGGCAGAGCTCCGTGGAGCCTCTAGAAGACGATGGGAGGTGTTTTCTGTGCTGGCACAGTTTCTCCTTGCCAGACAGAGTGGAAAAGCTTTTTGCTAAGATGTAGACGAGAAGCGAGGCCAAAGAAGCACGTATGGTACTCTGCAGAGCTAAGCATCGCTCCCGGACTTCTTTCGGCAGAAGGCGCACACCGCAGAGCACTGTGAGCGGCAGAATCGTCTTTGCGCGAAGAAGCAGCTTCTTCGTCTCCGGGAGCCGGAGAGAGCGGCAACTTTGCAAAGGTGATGAAACAAGCTGTACAACACTGCGATTGTGTGAGCAGCTTGCCAACTGAGAGAAAACAGTACCTGACCACTCTCCTGCCTTTTCTATTCACATGAACATTCGATTGCAAGCTGTTTTGGACAACTTTATTTCTCTTCTTGCAAAACACTCGGCAGACCTCCGTGCAGCTTCTAGAACACGATGGGAGATGTTTTCTGTGCTGGCACAGTTTCTCCTTGCCAGACAGAGTGGAAAAGCTTTTTGCTAAGATGTAGACGAGAAGAGAGGCTAAAGACGAAGGTACGGTGCTCTGCAGAGCTAAGCACCGCTCCCGGACCTCTTTCGGCAGAAGGCGCACACCGCAGAGCACTGTGAGCGGCAGAATCGTCTTTGCGCGAAGAAGCAGCTTCTTCGTCTCCGGGAGCCGGAGAGAGCGGCAACTTCGCAAAGGTGATGAAACAAGCTGTACAACACTGCGATTGTGTGCGCAGCTTGCCAACTGAGAGAAAACAGTACCTGACCACTCTCCTGCCTTTTCTGTTCACATGAACATTCGATGTCAAGCTGTTTTGGACAACTTTCTTTCTCTTCTTGCAAAACTCTCGGCACACCTGTGTGCAGCCTCTAGAACACGATGGGAGATGTTTTCTGTGCTGGCACAGTTTCTCCTTGCCAGACAGAGTGGAAAAGCTTTTTGCTAAGATGTAGACGAGAAGAGAGGCTAAAGACGAAGGTACGGTGCTCTGCAGAGCTAAGCACCGCTCCCGTGCCTCTTTTGGCTGAAGCCGCACACCGCAGAGCACTGTGAGCGGCAGAATCGTCTTTGCGCGAAGAAGCAGCTTCTTCGTCTCCGGGAGCCGGAGAGAGCGGCAACTTCGCAAAGGTCATGAAACAAGCTGTACAACACTGCGATTGTGTGCGCAGTTTGCCAACTGAGAGAAAACAGTACCTGACCACTCTCCTGCCTTTTCTATTCACATGAACATTCGATTGCAAGCTGTTTTGGACAACTTTCTTTCTCTTCTTGCAAAACACTCGGCAGACCTCCGTGCAGCCTCTAGAACACGATGGGAGATGTTTTCTGTGCTGGCACAGTTTGTCCTTGCCAGACAGAGTGGAAAAGCTTTTTGCAAAGATGTAGACGAGAAGCGAGGCTAAAGAAGCACGTATGGTACTCTGCAGAGCTAAGCACCGCTCCCGGACGTCTTTCGGCAGAAGGCGCACACCGCAGAGCACAGTGAGCGGCAGAATCGTCTTTGCGCGAAGAAGCAGCTTCTTCGTCTCCGGGAGCCGGAGAGAGCGGCAACTTGGCAAAGGTGATGAAACAAGCTGTACAACACTGCGATTGTGTGCGCAGCTTGCCAACTGAGAGAAAACAGTACCTGACCACTCTCCTGCCTTTTCTGTTCACATGAACATTCGATGTCAAGCTGTTTTGGACAACTTTCTTTCTCTTCTTGCAAAACTCTCGGCACACCTGTGTGCAGCCTCTAGAACACGATGGGAGATGTTTTCTGTGCTGGCACAGTTTCTCCTTGCCAGACAGAGTGGAAAAGCTTTTTGCTAAGATGTAGACGAGAAGAGAGGCTAAAGACGAAGGTACGGTGCTCTGCAGAGCTAAGCACCGCTCCCGTGCCTCTTTCGGCTGAAGCCGCACACCGCAGAGCACTGTGAGCGGCAGAATCGTCTTTGCGCGAAGAAGCAGCTTCTTCGTCTCCGGGAGCCGGAGAGAGCGGCAACTTCGCAAAGGTGATGAAACAAGCTGTACAACACTGCGATTGTGTGCGCAGCTTGCCAACTGAGAGAAAACAGTACCTGACCACTCTCCTGCCTTTTCTATTCACATGAAAATTCGATGTCAAGCTGTTTTGGACAACTTTCTTTCTCTTCTTGCAAAACACTCGGCAGACCTCCGTGCAGCCTCTAGAACACGATGGGAGATGTTTTCTGTGCTGGCACAGTTTGTCCTTGCCAGACAGAGTGGAAAAGCTTTTTGCAAAGATGTAGACGAGAAGCGAGGCTAAAGAAGCACGTATGGTACTCTGCAGAGCTAAGCACCGCTCCCGGACGTCTTTCGGCAGAAGGCGCACACCGCAGAGCACAGTGAGCGGCAGAATCGTCTTTGCGCGAAGAAGCAGCTTCTTCGTCTCCGGGAGCCGGAGAGAGCGGCAACTTCGCAAAGGTGATGAAATAAGCTGTACAACACTGCGATTGTGTGCGCAGCTTGCCAAGTGAGAGAAAATAGTACCTGACCACTCTCCTGCCTTTTCTATTCACATGAACATTCGATTGCAAGCTGTTTTGGACAACTTTCTTTCTCTTCTTGCAAAACACTCGGCAGACCTCCGTGCAGCCTCTAGAACACGATGGGAGATGTTTTCTGTGCTGGCACAGTTTCTCCTTGCCAGACAGAGTGGAAAAGCTTTTTGCTAAGATGTAGATGAGAAGAGAGGCTAAAGACGAAGGTACGGTGCTCTGCAGAGCTAAGCACAGCTCCCGGGCCTCTTTCGGCAGAAGGCGCACACCGCAGAGCACTGTGAGCGGCAGAATCGTCTTTGCGCGAAGAAGCAGCTTCTTCGTCTCCGGGAGCCGGAGAGAGCGGCAGCTTCGCAAAGGTGATGAAACAAGCTGTACAACACTGCGATTGTGTGCGCAGCTTGCCAACTGAGAGAAAACAGTACCTGACCACTCTCCTGCCTTTTCTATTCACATGAACATTCGATTGCAAGCTGTTTTGGACAACTTTCTTTCTCTTCTTGCAAAACACTCGGCAGACCTCCGTGCAGCCTCTAGAACACGATGGGAGATGTTTTCTGTGCTGGCACAGTTTCTCCTTGCCAGACAGAGTGGAAAAGCTTTTTGCTAAGATGTAGACGAGAAGAGAGGCTAAAGACGAAGGTACGGTGCTCTGCAGAGCTAAGCACCGCTCCCGGACGTCTTTCGGCAGAAGGCGCACACCGCAGAGCACTGTGAGCGGCAGAATCGTCTTTGCGCGAAGAAGCAGCTTCTTCGTCTCCGGGAGCCGGAGAGAGCGGTAAGTTCGCAAAGGTGATAAAACAAGCTGTACAACACTGCGATTGTGTGCGCAGCTTGCCAACTGAGAGAAAACAGTACCAGACCACTCTCCTGCCTTTTCTATTCACATGAACATTCGATTGCAAGCTGTTTTGGACAACTTTCTTTCTCTTCTTGCAAAACACTCGGCAGACCTCCGTGCAGCCTCTAGAACACGATGGGAGATGTTTTCTGTGCTGGCACAGTTTCTCCTTGCCAGACAGAGTGGAAAAGCTTTTTGCTAAGATGTAGACAAGAAGAGAGGCTAAAGAAGCAGGTACGGTGCTCTGCAGAGCTAAGCACAGCTCCCGTGCCTCTTTCGGCAGAAGGCGCACACCGAAGAGCACTGTGAGCGGCAGAATCGTCTTTGCGCGAAGAAGCAGCTTCTTCGTCTCCGGGAGCCGGAGAGAGCGGCAACTTGGCAAAGGTGATGAAACAAGCTGTACAACACTGCGATTGTGTGCGCAGCTTGCCAACTGAGAGAAAACAGTACCTGACCACTCTCCTGCCTTTTCTATTCACTTGAACATTCGATTGCAAGCTGTTTTGGACAACTTTCTTTCTCTTCTTGCAAAACACTCGGCAGACCTCCGTGCAGCCTCTAGAAGACGATGGGAGATGTTTTCTGTTCTGGCACAGTTTCTCCTTGCCAGACAGAGTGGAAAAGCTTTTTGCTAAGATGTAGACGAGAAGCGTGGCTAAAGAAGCACGTATGGTACTCTGCAGAGCTAAGCATCGCTCCCGGACCTCTTTCGGCAGAAGGCGCACACCGCAGAGCACAGTGAGCGGCAGAATCGTCTTTGCGCGAAGAAGCAGCTTCTTCGTCTCCGGGAGCCGGAGAGAGCGGCAACTTGGCAAAGGTGATAAAACAAGCTGTACAACACTGCGATTGTGTGCGCAGCTTGCCAACTGAGAGAAAACAGTACCTTACCACTCTCCTGACTTTTCTATTCACATGAACATTCGATTGCAAGCTGTTTTGGACAACTTTCTTTCTCTTCTTGCAAAACACTCGGCAGACCTCCGTGCAGCCTCTAGAACACGATGGGAGATGTTTTCTGTGCTGGCAAAGTTTCTCCTTGCCAGACAGAGTGGAAAAGCTTTTTGCTAAGATGTAGACGAGAAGAGAGGCTAAAGACGAAGGTACGGTGCTCTGCAGAGCTAAGCACCGCTCCCGGACGTCTTTCGGCAGAAGGCGCACACCGCAGAGCACTGTGAGCGGCAGAATCGTCTTTGCGCGAAGAAGCAGCTTCTTCGTCTCCGGGAGCCGGAGAGAGCGGCAGCCTCGCAAAGGTGATAAAACAAGCTGTACAACACTGCGATTGTGTGCGCAGCTTGCCAACTGAGAGAAAACAGTACCTGACCACTCTCCTGCCTTTTCTATTCACATGAACATTCGATTGCAAGCTGTTTTGGACAACTTTCTTTCTCTTCTTGCAAAACACTCGGCAGACCTCCGTGCAGCCTCTAGAAGACGATGGGAGATGTTTTCTGTGCTGGCACAGTTTCTCCTTGCCAGACAGAGTGGAAAAGCTTTTTGCTAAGATGTAGACGAGAAGAGAGGCTAAAGACGAAGGTACGGTGCTCTGCAGAGCTAAGCACCGCTCCCGGACCTCTTTCGGCAGAAGGCGCACACCGCAGAGCACTGTGAGCGGCAGAATCGTCTTTGCGCGAAGAAGCAGCTTCTTCGTCTCCGGGAGCCGGAGAGAGCGGCAACTTCGCAAAGGTGATGAAACAAGCTGTACAACACAGCGATTCTGTGCGCAGCTTGCCAACTGAGAGAAAACAGTACCTGACCACTCTCCTGCCTTTTCTATTCACATGAACATTCGATTGCAAGCTGTTTTGGACAACTTTCTTTCTCTTCTTGCAAAACACTCGGCAGACCTCCGTGCAGCTTCTAGAACACGATGGGAGATGTTTTCTGTGCTGGCACAGTTTCTCCTTGCCAGACAGAGTGGAAAAGCTTTTTGCTAAGATGTAGACGAGAAGAGAGGCTAAAGACGAAGGTACGGTGCTCTGCAGAGCTAAGCACCGCTCCCGGACGTCTTTCGGCAGAAGGCGCACACCGCAGAGCACTGTGAGCGGCAGAATCGTCTTTGCGCGAAGAAGCAGCTTCTTCGTCTCCGGGAGCCGGAGAGAGCGGTAAGTTCGCAAAGGTGATAAAACAAGCTGTACAACACTGCGATTGTGTGCGCAGCTTGCCAAGTGAGAGAAAACAGTACCAGCCCACTCTCCTGCCTTTTCTATTCACATGAACATTCGATTGCAAGCTGTTTTGGACAACTTTCTTTCTCTTCTTGCAAAACACTCGGCAGACCTCCGTGCAGCCTCTAGAACACGATGGGAGATGTTTTCTGTGCTGGCACAGTTTCTCCTTGCCAGACAGAGTGGAAAAGCTTTTTGCTAAGATGTAGACAAGAAGAGAGGCTAAAGAAGCAGGTACGGTGCTCTGCAGAGCTAAGCACAGCTCCCGTGCCTCTTTCGGCAGAAGGCGCACACCGAAGAGCACTGTGAGCGGCAGAATCGTCTTTGCGCGAAGAAGCAGCTTCTTCGTCTCCGGGAGCCGGAGAGAGCGGCAACTTCGCAAAGGTGATGAAACAAGCTGTACAACACTGCGATTGTGTGCGCAGCTTGCCAACTGAGAGAAAACAGTACCTGACCACTCTCCTGCCTTTTCTATTCACATGAACATTCGATTGCAAGCTGTTTTGGACAACTTTCTTTCTCTTCTTGCAAAACACTCGGCAGACCTCCGTGCAGCCTCTAGAACACGATGGGAGATGTTTTCTGTGCTGGCAAAGTTTCTCCTTGCCAGACAGAGTGGAAAAGCTTTTTGCTAAGATGTAGACGAGAAGAGAGACTAAAGACGAAGGTACGGTGCTCTGCAGAGCTAAGCACCGCTCCCGGGCCTCTTTCGGCAGAAGGCGCACACCGCAGAGCACTGTGAGCGGCAGAATCGTCTTTGCGCGAAGAAGCAGCTTCTTCGTCTCCGGCAGCCGGAGAGAGCGGCAACTTGGCAAAGGTGATGAAACAAGCTGTACAACACTGCGATTGTGTGCGCAGCTTGCCAACTGAGAGAAAACAGTACCAGCCCACTCTCCTGCCTTTTCTATTCACATGAACATTCGATTGCAAGCTGTTTTGGACAACTTTCTTTCTCTTCTTGCAAAACACTCGGCAGACCTCCGTGCAGCCTCTAGAACACGATGGGAGATGTTTTCTGTGCTGGCAAAGTTTCTCCTTGCCAGACAGAGTGGAAAAGCTTTTTGCTAAGATGTAGACGAGAAGCGTGGCTAAAGAAGCACGTATGGTACTCTGCAGAGCTAAGCACCGCTCCCGGACTTCTTTCGGCAGAAGGCGCACACCGCAGAGCACTGTGAGCGGCAGAATCGTCTTTGCGCGAAGAAGCAGCTTCTTCGTCTCCGGGAGCCGGAGAGAGCGGCAGTTTCGCAAAGGTGATGAAACAAGCTGTACAACACTGCGATTGTGTGCGCAGCTTGCCAACTGAGAGAAAACAGTACCTGACCACTCTCCTGCCTTTTCTATTCACTTGAACATTCGATTGCAAGCTGTTTTGGACAACTTTCTTTCTCTTCTTGCAAAACACTCGGCAGACCTCCGTGCAGCCTCTAGAAGACGATGGGAGGTGTTTTCTGTGCTGGCACAGTTTCTCCTTGCCAGACAGAGTGGAAAAGCTTTTTGCTAAGATGTAGACGAGAAGCGAGGCCAAAGAAGCACGTATGGTACTCTGCAGAGCTAAGCATCGCTCCCGGACTTCTTTCGGCAGAAGGCGCACACCGCAGAGCACTGTGAGCGGCAGAATCGTCTTTGCGCGAAGAAGCAGCTTCTTCGTCTCCGGGAGCCGGAGAGAGCGGCAACTTTGCAAAGGTGATGAAACAAGCTGTACAACACTGCGATTGTGTGAGCAGCTTGCCAACTGAGAGAAAACAGTACCTGACCACTCTCCTGCCTTTTCTATTCACATGAACATTCGATTGCAAGCTGTTTTGGACAACTTTCTTTCTCTTCTTGCAAAACACTCGGCAGACCTCCGTGCAGCTTCTAGAACACGATGGGAGATGTTTTCTGTGCTGGCACAGTTTCTCCTTGCCAGACAGAGTGGAAAAGCTTTTTGCTAAGATGTAGACGAGAAGAGAGGCTAAAGACGAAGGTACGGTGCTCTGCAGAGCTAAGCACCGCTCCCGGACGTCTTTCGGCAGAAGGCGCACACCGCAGAGCACTGTGAGCGGCAGAATCGTCTTTGCGCGAAGAAGCAGCTTCTTCGTCTCCGGGAGCCGGAGAGAGCGGCAACTTCGCAAAGGTGATGAAACAAGCTGTACAACACTGCGATTGTGTGCGCAGCTTGCCAACTGAGAGAAAACAGTACCTGACCACTCTCCTGCCTTTTCTATTCACATGAACATTCGATTGCAAGCTGTTTTGGACAACTTTCCTTCTCTTCTTGCAAAACACTCGGCAGACCTCCGTGCAGCCTCTAGAACACGATGGGAGATGTTTTTTGTGCTGGCACAGTTTCTCCTTGCCAGACAGAGTGGAAAAGCTTTTTGCTAAGATGTAGACGAGAAGAGAGGCTAAAGACGAGGGTACGGTGCTCTGCAGAGCTAAGCACAGCTCCCGGACCTCTTTCGGCAGAAGGCGCACACCGCAGAGCACTGTGAGCGGCAGAATCGTCTTTGCGCGAAGAAGCAGCTTCTTCGTCTCCGGGAGCCGGAGAGAGCGGCAACTTGGCAAAGGTGATGAAACAAGCTGTACAACACTGCGATTGTGTGCGCAGCTTGCCAACTGAGAGAAAACAGTACCTGACCACTCTCCTGCCTTTTCTATTCACATGAACATTCGATTGCAAGCTGTTTTGGACAACTTTCTTTCTCTTCTTGCAAAACACTCGGCAGACCTCCGTGCAGCCTCTAGAACACGATGGGAGATGTTTTCTGTGCTGGCACAGTTTCTCCTTGCCAGACAGAGTGGAAAAGCTTTTTGCTAAGATGTAGACGAGAAGAGAGGCTAAAGACGAAGGTACGGTGCTCTGCAGAGCTAAGCACCGCTCCCGGACGTCTTTCGGCAGAAGGCGCACACCGCAGAGCACTGTGAGCGGCAGAATCGTCTTTGCGCGAAGAAGCAGCTTCTTCGTCTCCGGGAGCCGGAGAGAGCGGCAGTTTCGCAAAGGTGATGAAACAAGCTGTACAACACTGCGATTGTGTGCGCAGCTTGCCAACTGAGAGAAAACAGTACCTGACCACTCTCCTGACTTTTCTATTCACATGAACTTTCGATTGCAAGCTGTTTTGGACAACTTTCTTTCTCTTCTTGCAAAACACTCGGCAGACCTCCGTGCAGCCTCTAGAAGACGATGGGAGGTGTTTTCTGTGCTGGCACAGTTTCTCCTTGCCAGACAGAGTGGAAAAGCTTTTTGCTAAGATGTAGACGAGAAGCGAGGCCAAAGAAGCACGTATGGTACTCTGCAGAGCTAAGCATCGCTCCCGGACTTCTTTCGGCAGAAGGCGCACACCGCAGAGCACTGTGAGCGGCAGAATCGTCTTTGCGCGAAGAAGCAGCTTCTTCGTCTCCGGGAGCCGGAGAGAGCGGCAACTTGGCAAAGGTGATGAAACAAGCTGTACAACACTGCGATTGTGTGAGCAGCTTGCCAACTGAGAGAAAACAGTACCTGACCACTCTCCTGCCTTTTCTATTCACATGAACATTCGATTGCAAGCTGTTTTGGACAACTTTCTTTCTCTTCTTGCAAAACACTCGGCAGACCTCCGTGCAGCTTCTAGAACACGATGGGAGATGTTTTCTGTGCTGGCACAGTTTCTCCTTGCCAGACAGAGTGGAAAAGCTTTTTGCTAAGATGTAGACGAGAAGAGAGGCTAAAGACGAAGGTACGGTGCTCTGCAGAGCTAAGCACCGCTCCCGGACGTCTTTCGGCAGAAGGCGCACACCGCAGAGCACTGTGAGCGGCAGAATCGTCTTTGCGCGAAGAAGCAGCTTCTTCGTCTCCGGGAGCCGGAGAGAGCGGCAACTTCGCAAAGGTGATGAAACAAGCTGTACAACACTGCGATTGTGTGCGCAGTTTGCCAACTGAGAGAAAACAGTACCTGACCACTCTCCTGCCTTTTCTATTCACATGAACATTCGATTGCAAGCTGTTTTGGACAACTTTCCTTCTCTTCTTGCAAAACACTCGGCAGACCTCCGTGCAGCCTCTAGAACACGATGGGAGATGTTTTTTGTGCTGGCACAGTTTCTCCTTGCCAGACAGAGTGGAAAAGCTTTTTGCTAAGATGTAGACGAGAAGAGAGGCTAAAGACGAGGGTACGGTGCTCTGCAGAGCTAAGCACAGCCCCCGGACCTCTTTCGGCAGAAGGCGCACACCGCAGAGCACAGTGAGCGGCAGAATCGTCTTTGCGCGAAGAAGCAGCTTCTTCGTCTCCGGGAGCCGGAGAGAGCGGCAACTTGGCAAAGGTGATGAAACAAGCTGTACAACACTGCGATTGTGTGCGCAGCTTGCCAACTGAGAGAAAACAGTACCTGACCACTCTCCTGCCTTTTCTATTCACATGAACATTCGATTGCAAGCTGTTTTGGACAACTTTCTTTCTCTTCTTGCAAAACACTCGGCAGACCTCCGTGCAGCCTCTAGAAGACGATGGGAGATGTTTTGTGTGCTGGCACAGTTTCTCCTTGCCAGACAGAGTGGAAAAGCTTTTTGCTAAGATGTAGACGAGAAGAGAGGCTAAAGACGAAGGTACGGTGCTCTGCAGAGCTAAGCACCGCTCCCGGACGTCTTTCGGCAGAAGGCGCACACCGCAGAGCACTGTGAGCGGCAGAATCGTCTTTGCGCGAAGAAGCAGCTTCTTCGTCTCCGGGAGCCGGAGAGAGCGGCAGTTTCGCAAAGGTGATGAAACAAGCTGTACAACACTGCGATTGTGTGCGCAGCTTGCCAACTGAGAGAAAACAGTACCTGACCACTCTCCTGCCTTTTCTATTCACTTGAACATTCGATTGGAAGCTGTTTTGGACAACTTTCTTTCTCTTCTTGCAAAACACTCGGCAGAGCTCCGTGGAGCCTCTAGAAGACGATGGGAGGTGTTTTCTGTGCTGGCACAGTTTCTCCTTGCCAGACAGAGTGGAAAAGCTTTTTGCTAAGATGTAGACGAGAAGCGAGGCCAAAGAAGCACGTATGGTACTCTGCAGAGCTAAGCATCGCTCCCGGACTTCTTTCGGCAGAAGGCGCACACCGCAGAGCACTGTGAGCGGCAGAATCGTCTTTGCGCGAAGAAGCAGCTTCTTCGTCTCCGGGAGCCGGAGAGAGCGGCAACTTTGCAAAGGTGATGAAACAAGCTGTACAACACTGCGATTGTGTGAGCAGCTTGCCAACTGAGAGAAAACAGTACCTGACCACTCTCCTGCCTTTTCTATTCACATGAACATTCGATTGCAAGCTGTTTTGGACAACTTTATTTCTCTTCTTGCAAAACACTCGGCAGACCTCCGTGCAGCTTCTAGAACACGATGGGAGATGTTTTCTGTGCTGGCACAGTTTCTCCTTGCCAGACAGAGTGGAAAAGCTTTTTGCTAAGATGTAGACGAGAAGAGAGGCTAAAGACGAAGGTACGGTGCTCTGCAGAGCTAAGCACCGCTCCCGGACCTCTTTCGGCAGAAGGCGCACACCGCAGAGCACTGTGAGCGGCAGAATCGTCTTTGCGCGAAGAAGCAGCTTCTTCGTCTCCGGGAGCCGGAGAGAGCGGCAACTTCGCAAAGGTGATGAAACAAGCTGTACAACACTGCGATTGTGTGCGCAGCTTGCCAACTGAGAGAAAACAGTACCTGACCACTCTCCTGCCTTTTCTGTTCACATGAACATTCGATGTCAAGCTGTTTTGGACAACTTTCTTTCTCTTCTTGCAAAACTCTCGGCACACCTGTGTGCAGCCTCTAGAACACGATGGGAGATGTTTTCTGTGCTGGCACAGTTTCTCCTTGCCAGACAGAGTGGAAAAGCTTTTTGCTAAGATGTAGACGAGAAGAGAGGCTAAAGACGAAGGTACGGTGCTCTGCAGAGCTAAGCACCGCTCCCGTGCCTCTTTTGGCTGAAGCCGCACACCGCAGAGCACTGTGAGCGGCAGAATCGTCTTTGCGCGAAGAAGCAGCTTCTTCGTCTCCGGGAGCCGGAGAGAGCGGCAACTTCGCAAAGGTGATGAAACAAGCTGTACAACACTGCGATTGTGTGCGCAGTTTGCCAACTGAGAGAAAACAGTACCTGACCACTCTCCTGCCTTTTCTATTCACATGAACATTCGATTGCAAGCTGTTTTGGACAACTTTCTTTCTCTTCTTGCAAAACACTCGGCAGACCTCCGTGCAGCCTCTAGAACACGATGGGAGATGTTTTCTGTGCTGGCACAGTTTCTCCTTGCCAGACAGAGTGGAAAAGCTTTTTGCAAAGATGTAGACGAGAAGCGAGGCTAAAGAAGCACGTATGGTACTCTGCAGAGCTAAGCACCGCTCCCGGACGTCTTTCGGCAGAAGGCGCACACCGCAGAGCACAGTGAGCGGCAGAATCGTCTTTGCGCGAAGAAGCAGCTTCTTCGTCTCCGGGAGCCGGAGAGAGCGGCAACTTCGCAAAGGTGATGAAACAAGCTGTACAACACTGCGATTGTGTGCGCAGCTTGCCAACTGAGAGAAAACAGTACCTGACCACTCTCCTGCCTTTTCTGTTCACATGAACATTCGATGTCAAGCTGTTTTGGACAACTTTCTTTCTCTTCTTGCAAAACTCTCGGCACACCTGTGTGCAGCCTCTAGAACACGATGGGAGATGTTTTCTGAGCTGGCACAGTTTCTCCTTGCCAGACAGAGTGGAAAAGCTTTTTGCTAAGATGTAGACGAGAAGAGAGGCTAAAGACGAAGGTACGGTGCTCTGCAGAGCTAAGCACCGCTCCCGTGCCTCTTTCGGCTGAAGCCGCACACCGCAGAGCACTGTGAGCGGCAGAATCGTCTTTGCGCGAAGAAGCAGCTTCTTCGTCTCCGGGAGCCGGAGAGAGCGGCAACTTCGCAAAGGTGATGAAACAAGCTGTACAACACTGCGATTGTGTGCGCAGCTTGCCAACTGAGAGAAAACAGTACCTGACCACTCTCCTGCCTTTTCTATTCACATGAAAATTCGATGTCAAGCTGTTTTGGACAACTTTCTTTCTCTTCTTGCAAAACACTCGGCAGACCTCCGTGCAGCCTCTAGAACACGATGGGAGATGTTTTCTGTGCTGGCACAGTTTGTCCTTCCCAGACAGAGTGGAAAAGCTTTTTGCAAAGATGTAGACGAGAAGCGAGGCTAAAGAAGCACGTATGGTACTCTGCAGAGCTAAGCACCGCTCCCGGACGTCTTTCGGCAGAAGGCGCACACCGCAGAGCACAGTGAGCGGCAGAATCGTCTTTGCGCGAAGAAGCAGCTTCTTCGTCTCCGGGAGCCGGAGAGAGCGGCAACTTCGCAAAGGTGATGAAACAAGCTGTACAACACTGCGATTGTGTGCGCAGCTTGCCAAGTGAGAGAAAATAGTACCTGACCACTCTCCTGCCTTTTCTATTCACATGAACATTCGATTGCAAGCTGTTTTGGACAACTTTCTTTCTCTTCTTGCAAAACACTCGGCAGACCTCCGTGCAGCCTCTAGAACACGATGGGAGATGTTTTCTGTGCTGGCAAAGTTTCTCCTTGCCAGACAGAGTGGAAAAGCTTTTTGCTAAGATGTAGACGAGAAGAGAGGCTAAAGACGAAGGTACGGTGCTCTGCAGAGCTAAGCACCGCTCCCGGACGTCTTTCGGCAGAAGGCGCACACCGCAGAGCACTGTGAGCGGCAGAATCGTCTTTGCGCGAAGAAGCAGCTTCTTCGTCTCCGGGAGCCGGAGAGAGCGGCAACTTCGCAAAGGTGATGAAACAAGCTGTACAACACTGCGATTGTGTGCGCAGCTTGCCAAGTGAGAGAAAACAGTACCTGACCACTCTCCTGCCTTTTCTATTCACATGAACATTCGATTGCAAGCTGTTTTGGACAACTTTCTTTCTCTTCTTGCAAAACACTCGGCAGACCTCCGTGCAGCCTCTAGAACACGATGGGAGATGTTTTCTGTGCTGGCACAGTTTCTCCTTGCCAGACAGAGTGGAAAAGCTTTTTGCTAAGATGTAGACGAGAAGAGAGGCTAAAGACGAAGGTACGGTGCTCTGCAGAGCTAAGCACCGCTCCCGGACGTCTTTCGGCAGAAGGCGCACACCGCAGAGCACTGTGAGCGGCAGAATCGTCTTTGCGCGAAGAAGCAGCTTCTTCGTCTCCGGGAGCCGGAGAGAGCGGCAGCTTCGCAAAGGTGATGAAACAAGCTGTACAACACTGCGATTGTGTGCGCAGCTTGCCAACTGAGAGAAAACAGTACCTGACCACTCTCCTGCCTTTTCTATTCACATGAACATTCGATTGCAAGCTGTTTTGGACAACTTTCTTTCTCTTCTTGCAAAACACTCGGCAGACCTCCGTGCAGCCTCTAGAACACGATGGGAGATGTTTTCTGTGCTGGCACAGTTTCTCCTTGCCAGACAGAGTGGAAAAGCTTTTTGCTAAGATGTAGACGAGAAGAGAGGCTAAAGACGAAGGTACGGTGCTCTGCAGAGCTAAGCACCGCTCCCGGACCTCTTTCGGCAGAAGGCGCACACCGCAGAGCACTGTGAGCGGCAGAATCGTCTTTGCGCGAAGAAGCAGCTTCTTCGTCTCCGGGAGCCAGAGAGAGCGGCAACTTCGCAAAGGTGATGAAACAAGCTGTACAACACAGCGATTCTGTGCGCAGCTTGCCAACTGAGAGAAAACAGTACCTGACCACTCTCCTGCCTTTTCTATTCACATGAACATTCGATTGCAAGCTGTTTTGGACAACTTTCTTTCTCTTCTTGCAAAACACTCGGCAGACCTCCGTGCAGCTTCTAGAACACGATGGGAGATGTTTTCTGTGCTGGCACAGTTTCTCCTTGCCAGACAGAGTGGAAAAGCTTTTTGCTAAAATGTAGACGAGAAGAGAGGCTAAAGACCAAGGTACGGTGCTCTGCAGAGCTAAGCACCGCTCCCGGACGTCTTTCGGCAGAAGGCGCACACCGCAGAGCACTGTGAGCGGCAGAATCGTCTTTGCGCGAAGAAGCAGCTTCTTCGTCTCCGGGAGCCGGAGAGAGCGGCAACTTCGCAAAGATGATGAAACAAGCTGTACAACACTGCGATTGTGTGCGCAGCTTGCCAACTGAGAGAAAACAGTACCAGCCCACTCTCCTGCCTTTTCTATTCACATGAACATTCGATTGCAAGCTGTTTTGGACAACTTTCTTTCTCTTCTTGCAAAACACTCGGCAGACCTCCGTGCAGCCTCTAGAACACGATGGGAGATGTTTTCTGTGCTGGCACAGTTTCTCCTTGCCAGACAGAGTGGAAAAGCTTTTTGCTAAGATGTAGACAAGAAGAGAGGCTAAAGAAGCAGGTACGGTGCTCTGCAGAGCTAAGCACAGCTCCCGGGCCTCTTTCGGCAGAAGGCGCACACCGAAGAGCACTGTGAGCGGCAGAATCGTCTTTGCGCGAAGAAGCAGCTTCTTCGTCTCCGGGAGCCGGAGAGAGCGGCAACTTCGCAAAGGTGAAGAAATAAGCTGTACAACACTGCGATTGTGTGCGCAGCTTGCCAACTGAGAGAAAACAGTACCTGACCACTCTCCTGCCTTTTCTATTCACATGAACATTCGATTGCAAGCTGTTTTGGACAACTTTCTTTCTCTTCTTGCAAAACACTCGGCAGACCTCCGTGCAGCCTCTAGAACACGATGGGAGATGTTTTCTGTGCTGGCACAGTTTCTCCTTGCCAGACAGAGTGGAAAAGCTTTTTGCTAAGATGTAGACGAGAAGAGAGGCTAAAGACGAAGGTACGGTGCTCTGCAGAGCTAAGCACCGCTCCCGGGCCTCTTTCGGCAGAAGGCGCACACCGCAGAGCACTGTGAGCGGCAGAATCGTCTTTGCGCGAAGAAGCAGCTTCCTCGTCACCGGGAGCCGGAGAGAGCGGCAACTTCGCAAAGGTGATGTAACAAGTTGAACAACACTGCGATTGTGTGTGCAGCTTGCCAACTGAGAGAAAACAGTACCTGACCACTCTCCTGCCTTTTCTATTCACATGAACATTCGATTGCAAGCTGTTTTGGACAACTTTCCTTCTCTTCTTGCAAAACACTCGGCAGACCTCCGTGCAGCCTCTAGAACACGATGGGAGATGTTTTCTGTGCTGGCACAGTTTCTCCTTGCCAGACAGAGTGGAAAAGCTTTTTGCTAAGATGTAGACGAGAAGAGAGGCTAAAGAAGCAGGTATGGTGCTCTGCAGAGCTAAGTACAGCTCCCGGGCCTCTTTCGGCAGTAGGCGCACACCGAAGAGCACTGTGAGCGGCAGAATCTTCTTTGCGCGAAGAATCCGCTTCTTCGTCTCCGGGAGCCGGAGAGAGCGGCAACTTCGCAAAGGTGATGAAACAAGCTGTACAACACTGCGATTGTGTGCGCAGCTGCCAAGTGAGAGAAAACAGTACCTGACCACTCTCCTGCCTTTTCTATTCACATGAAAATTCGATTGCAAGCTGTTTTGGACAACTTTCCTTCTCTTCTTGCAAAACACTCGGCAGACCTCCGTGCAGCCTCTAGAACACGATGGGAGATGTTTTTTGTGCTGGCACAGTTTCTCCTTGCCAGACAGAGTGGAAAAGCTTTTTGCTAAGATGTAGACGAGAAGAGAGGCTAAAGACGAGGGTACGGTGCTCTGCAGAGCTAAGCACAGCTCCCGGACCTCTTTCGGCAGAAGGCGCACACCGCAGAGCACTGTGAGCGGCAGAATCGTCTTTGCGCGAAGAAGCAGCTTCTTCGTCTCCGGGAGCCGGAGAGAGCGGCAACTTCGCAAAGGTGATGAAACAAGCTGTACAACACTGCGATTGTGTGCGCAGCTTGCCAACTGAGAGAAAACAGTACCTGACCACTGTCCTGCCTTTTCTATTCACATGAACATTCGATTGCAAGCTGTTTTGGACAACTTTCTTTCTCTTCTTGCAAAACACTCGGCAGACCTCCGTGCAGCCTCTAGAAGACGATGGGAGATGTTTTTTGTGCTGGCACAGTTTCTCCTTGCCAGACAGAGTGGAAAAGCTTTTTGCTAAGATGTAGACGAGAAGAGAGGCTAAAGACGAAGGTACGGTGCTCTGCAGAGCTAAGCACCGCTCCCGGACGTCTTTCGGCAGAAGGCGCACACCGCAGAGCACTGTGAGCGGCAGAATCGTCTTTGCGCGAAGAAGCAGCTTCTTCGTCTCCGGGAGCCGGAGAGAGCGGTAAGTTCGCAAAGGTGATGAAACAAGCTGTACTGCGATTGTGTGCGCAGCTTGCCAAGTGAGAGAAAACAGTACCAGCCCACTCTCCTGCCTTTTCTATTCACATGAACATTCGATTGCAAGCTGTTTTGGACAACTTTCTTTCTCTTCTTGCAAAACACTCGGCAGACCTCCGTGCAGCCTCTAGAACACGATGGGAGATGTTTTCTGTGCTGGCACAGTTTCTCCTTGCCAGACAGAGTGGAAAAGCTTTTTGCTAAGATGTAGACAAGAAGAGAGGCTAAAGAAGCAGGTACGGTGCTCTGCAGAGCTAAGCACAGCTCCCGTGCCTCTTTCGGCAGAAGGCGCACACCGAAGAGCACTGTGAGCGGCAGAATCGTCTTTGCGCGAAGAAGCAGCTTCTTCGTCTCCGGGAGCCGGAGAGAGCGGCAACTTCGCAAAGGTGATGAAACAAGCTGTACAACACTGCGATTGTGTGCGCAGCTTGCCAACTGAGAGAAAACAGTACCTGACCACTCTCCTGCCTTTTCTATTCACATGAACATTCGATGTCAAGCTGTTTTGGACAACTTTCTTTCTCTTCTTGCAAAACACTCGGCAGACCTCCGTGCAGCCTCTAGAACACGATGGGAGATGTTTTCTGTGCTGGCAAAGTTTCTCCTTGCCAGACAGAGTGGAAAAGCTTTTTGCTAAGATGTAGACGAGAAGAGAGACTAAAGACGAAGGTACGGTGCTCTGCAGAGCTAAGCACCGCTCCCGGGCCTCTTTCGGCAGAAGGCGCACACCGCAGAGCACTGTGAGCGGCAGAATCGTCTTTGCGCGAAGAAGCAGCTTCTTCGTCTCCGGCAGCCGGAGAGAGCGGCAACTTCGCAAAGGTGATGAAACAAGCTGTACAACACTGCGATTGTGTGCGCAGCTTGCCAACTGAGAGAAAACAGTACCAGCCCACTCTCCTGCCTTTTCTATTCACATGAACATTCGATTGCAAGCTGTTTTGGACAACTTTCTTTCTCTTCTTGCAAAACACTCGGCAGACCTCCGTGCAGCCTCTAGAACACGATGGGAGATGTTTTCTGTGCTGGCAAAGTTTCTCCTTGCCAGACAGAGTGGAAAAGCTTTTTGCTAAGATGTAGACGAGAAGCGTGGCTAAAGAAGCACGTATGGTACTCTGCAGAGCTAAGCACCGCTCCCGGACTTCTTTCGGCAGAAGGCGCACACCGCAGAGCACTGTGAGCGGCAGAATCGTCTTTGCGCGAAGAAGCAGCTTCTTCGTCTCCGGGAGCCGGAGAGAGCGGCAGTTTCGCAAAGGTGATGAAACAAGCTGTACAACACTGCGATTGTGTGCGCAGCTTGCCAACTGAGAGAAAACAGTACCTGACCACTCTCCTGCCTTTTCTATTCACTTGAACATTCGATTGCAAGCTGTTTTGGACAACTTTCTTTCTCTTCTTGCAAAACACTCGGCAGACCTCCGTGCAGCCTCTAGAAGACGATGGGAGGTGTTTTCTGTGCTGGCACAGTTTCTCCTTGCCAGACAGAGTGGAAAAGCTTTTTGCTAAGATGTAGACGAGAAGCGAGGCCAAAGAAGCACGTATGGTACTCTGCAGAGCTAAGCATCGCTCCCGGACTTCTTTCGGCAGAAGGCGCACACCGCAGAGCACTGTGAGCGGCAGAATCGTCTTTGCGCGAAGAAGCAGCTTCTTCGTCTCCGGGAGCCGGAGAGAGCGGCAACTTTGCAAAGGTGATGAAACAAGCTGTACAACACTGCGTTTGTGTGAGCAGCTTGCCAACTGAGAGAAAACAGTACCTGACCACTCTCCTGCCTTTTCTATTCACATGAACATTCGATTGCAAGCTGTTTTGGACAACTTTCTTTCTCTTCTTGCAAAACACTCGGCAGACCTCCGTGCAGCTTCTAGAACACGATGGGAGATGTTTTCTGTGCTGGCACAGTTTCTCCTTGCCAGACAGAGTGGAAAAGCTTTTTGCTAAGATGTAGACGAGAAGAGAGGCTAAAGACGAAGGTACGGTGCTCTGCAGAGCTAAGCACCGCTCCCGGACGTCTTTCGGCAGAAGGCGCACACCGCAGAGCACTGTGAGCGGCAGAATCGTCTTTGCGCGAAGAAGCAGCTTCTTCGTCTCCGGGAGCCGGAGAGAGCGGCAACTTCGCAAAGGTGATGAAACAAGCTGTACAACACTGCGATTGTGTGCGCAGCTTGCCAACTGAGAGAAAACAGTACCTGACCACTCTCCTGCCTTTTCTATTCACATGAACATTCGATTGCAAGCTGTTTTGGACAACTTTCCTTCTCTTCTTGCAAAACACTCGGCAGACCTCCGTGCAGCCTCTAGAACACGATGGGAGATGTTTTTTGTGCTGGCACAGTTTCTCCTTGCCAGACAGAGTGGAAAAGCTTTTTGCTAAGATGTAGACGAGAAGAGAGGCTAAAGACGAGGGTACGGTGCTCTGCAGAGCTAAGCACAGATCCCGGACCTCTTTCGGCAGAAGGCGCACACCGCAGAGCACTGTGAGCGGCAGAATCGTCTTTGCGCGAAGAAGCAGCTTCTTCGTCTCCGGGAGCCGGAGAGAGCGGCAACTTGGCAAAGGTGATGAAACTAGCTGTACAACACTGCGATTGTGTGCGCAGCTTGCCAACTGAGAGAAAACAGTACCTGACCACTCTCCTGCCTTTTCTATTCACATGAACATTCGATTGCAAGCTGTTTTGGACAACTTTCTTTCTCTTCTTGCAAAACACTCGGCAGACCTCCGTGCAGCCTCTAGAACACGATGGGAGATGTTTTCTGTGCTGGCACAGTTTCTCCTTGCCAGACAGAGTGGAAAAGCTTTTTGCTAAGATGTAGACGAGAAGAGAGGCTAAAGACGAAGGTACGGTGCTCTGCAGAGCTAAGCACCGCTCCCGGACCTCTTTCGGCAGAAGGCGCACACCGCAGAGCACTGTGAGCGGCAGAATCGTCTTTGCGCGAAGAAGCAGCTTCTTCGTCTCCGGGAGCCGGAGAGAGCGGCAGTTTCGCAAAGGTGATGAAACAAGCTGTACAACACTGCGATTGTGTGCGCAGCTTGCCAACTGAGAGAAAACAGTACCTGACCACTCTCCTGCCTTTTCTATTCACTTGAACATTCGATTGGAAGCTGTTTTGGACAACTTTCTTTCTCTTCTTGCAAAACACTCAGCAGACCGCCGTGGAGCATCTAGAAGACGATGGGAGGTGTTTTCTGTGCTGGCACAGTTTCTCCTTGCCAGACAGAGTGGAAAAGCGTTTTGCTAAGATGTAGACGAGAAGCGAGGCCAAAGAAGCACGTATGGTACTCTGCAGAGCTAAGCATCGCTCCCGGACTTCTTTCGGCAGAAGGCGCACACCGCAGAGCACTGTGAGCGGCAGAATCGTCTTTGCGCGAAGAAGCAGCTTCTTCGTCTCCGGGAGCCGGAGAGAGCGGCAACTTTGCAAAGGTGATGAAACAAGCTGAACAACACTGCGATTGTGTGAGCAGCTTGCCAAGTGAGAGAAAACAGTACCTGACCACTCTCCTGCCTTTTCTATTCACATGAACATTCGATTGCAAGCTGTTTTGGACAACTTTCTTTCTCTTCTTGCAAAACACTCGGCAGACCTCCGTGCAGCTTCTAGAACACGATGGGAGATGTTTTCTGTGCTGGCACAGTTTCTCCTTGCCAGACAGAGTGGAAAAGCTTTTTGCTAAGATGTAGACGAGAAGAGAGGCTAAAGACGAAGGTACGGTGCTCTGCAGAGCTAAGCACCGCTCCCGGACGTCTTTCGGCAGAAGGCGCACACCGCAGAGCACTGTGAGCGGCAGAATCGTCTTTGCGCGAAGAAGCAGCTTCTTCGTCTCCGGCAGCCGGAGAGAGCGGCAACTTCGCAAAGGTGATGAAACAAGCTGTACAACACTGCGATTGTGTGCGCAGCTTGCCAACTGAGAGAAAACAGTACCTGACCACTCTCCTGCCTTTTCTGTTCACATGAACATTCGATGTCAAGCTGTTTTGGACAACTTTCTTTCTCTTCTTGCAAAACTCTCGGCACACCTGTGTGCAGCCTCTAGATCACGATGGGAGATGTTTTCTGTGCTGGCACAGTTTCTCCTTGCCAGACAGAGTGGAAAAGCTTTTTGCTAAGATGTAGACGAGAAGAGAGGCTAAAGACGAAGGTACGGTGCTCTGCAGAGCTAAGCACCGCTCCCGTGCCTCTTTCGGCTGAAGCCGCACACCGCAGAGCACTGTGAGCGGCAGAATCGTCTTTGCGCGAAGAAGCAGCTTCTTCGTCTCCGGGAGCCGGAGAGAGCGGCAACTTCGCAAAGGTGATGAAACAAGCTGTACAACACTGCGATTGTGTGCGCAGCTTGCCAACTGAGAGAAAACAGTACCTGACCACTCTCCTGCCTTTTCTATTCACATGAACATTCGATTGCAAGCTGTTTTGGACAACTTTCTTTCTCTTCTTGCAAAACACTCGGCAGACCTCCGTGCAGCCTCTAGAACACGATGGGAGATGTTTTCTGTGCTGGCACAGTTTCTCCTTGCCAGACAGAGTGGAAAAGCTTTTTGCAAAGATGTAGACGAGAAGCGAGGCTAAAGAAGCACGTATGGTACTCTGCAGAGCTAAGCACCGCTCCCGGACGTCTTTCGGCAGAAGGCGCACACCGCAGAGCACTGTGAGCGGCAGAATCGTCTTTGCGCGAAGAAGCAGCTTCTTCGTCTCCGGGAGCCGGAGAGAGCGGCAACTTGGCAAAGGTGATGAAACAAGCTGTACAACACTGCGATTGTGTGCGCAGCTTGCCAAGTGAGAGAAAACAGTACCTGACCACTCTCCTGCCTTTTCTATTCACATGAACATTCGATTGCAAGCTGTTTTGGACAACTTTCCTTCTCTTCTTGCAAAACACTCGGCAGACCTCCGTGCAGCCTCTAGAACACGATGGGAGATGTTTTCTGTGCTGGCACAGTTTCTCCTTGCCAGACAGAGTGGAAAAGCTTTTTGCTAAGATGTAGACGAGAAGAGAGGCTAAAGAAGCAGGTACGGTGCTCTGCAGAGCTAAGCACCGCTCCCGGACGTCTTTCGGCAGAAGGCGCACACCGCAGAGCACTGTGAGCGGCAGAATCGTCTTTGCGCGAAGAAGCAGCTTCTTCGTCTCCGGGAGCCGGAGAGAGCGGCAGCTTCGCAAAGGTGATGAAACAAGCTGTACAACACTGCGATTGTGTGCGCAGCTTGCCAACTGAGAGAAAACAGTACCTGACCACTCTCCTGCCTTTTCTATTCACATGAACATTCGATTGCAAGCTGTTTTGGACAACTTTCTTTCTCTTCTTGCAAAACACTCGGCAGACCTCCGTGCAGCCTCTAGAACACGATGGGAGATGTTTTCTGTGCTGGCACAGTTTCTCCTTGCCAGACAGAGTGGAAAAGCTTTTTGCTAAGATGTAGACAAGAAGAGAGGCTAAAGAAGCAGGTACGGTGCTCTGCAGAGCTAAGCACAGCTCCCGTGCCTCTTTCGGCAGAAGGCGCACACCGAAGAGCACTGTGAGCGGCAGAATCGTCTTTGCGCGAAGAAGCAGCTTCTTCGTCTCCGGGAGCCGGAGAGAGCGGCAACTTCGCAAAGGTGATGAAACAAGCTGTACAACACTGCGATTGTGTGCGCAGCTTGCCAACTGAGAGAAAACAGTACCTGACCACTCTCCTGCCTTTTCTATTCACATGAACATTCGATTGCAAGCTGTTTTGGACAACTTTCTTTCTCTTCTTGCAAAACACTCGGCAGACCTCCGTCCAGCCTCTAGAACACGATGGGAGATGTTTTCTGTGCTGGCACAGTTTCTCCTTGCCAGACAGAGTGGAAAAGCTTTTTGCTAAGATGTAGACGAGAAGAGAGGCTAAAGACGAAGGTACGGTGCTCTGCAGAGCTAAGCACCGCTCCCGGGCCTCTTTCGGCAGAAGGCGCACACCGCAGAGCACTGTGAGCGGCAGAATCGTCTTTGCGCGAAGAAGCAGCTTCCTCGTCACCGGGAGCCGGAGAGAGCGGCAACTTCGCAAAGGTGATGGAACAAGTTGAACAACACTGCGATTGTGTGTGCAGCTTGCCAACTGAGAGAAAACAGTACCTGACCACTCTCCTGCCTTTTCTATTCACATGAACATTCGATTGCAAGCTGTTTTGGACAACTTTCCTTCTCTTCTTGCAAAACACTCGGCAGACCTCCGTGCAGCCTCTAGAACACGATGGGAGATGTTTTCTGTGCTGGCACAGTTTCTCCTTGCCAGACAGAGTGGAAAAGCTTTTTGCTAAGATGTAGACGAGAAGAGAGGCTAAAGAAGCAGGTATGGTGCTCTGCAGAGCTAAGTACAGCTCCCGGGCCTCTTTCGGCAGTAGGCGCACACCGAAGAGCACTGTGAGCGGCAGAATCTTCTTTGCGCGAAGAATCCGCTTCTTCGTCTCCGGGAGCCGGAGAGAGCGGCAACTTCGCAAAGGTGATGAAACAAGCTGTACAACACTGCGATTGTGTGCGCAGCTGCCAAGTGAGAGAAAACAGTACCTGACCACTCTCCTGCCTTTTCTATTCACATGAAAATTCGATTGCAAGCTGTTTTGGACAACTTTCCTTCTCTTCTTGCAAAACACTCGGCAGACCTCCGTGCAGCCTCTAGAACACGATGGGAGATGTTTTTTGTGCTGGCACAGTTTCTCCTTGCCAGACAGAGTGGAAAAGCTTTTTGCTAAGATGTAGACGAGAAGAGAGGCTAAAGACGAGGGTACGGTGCTCTGCAGAGCTAAGCACAGCTCCCGGACCTCTTTCGGCAGAAGGCGCACACCGCAGAGCACTGTGAGCGGCAGAATCGTCTTTGCGCGAAGAAGCAGCTTCTTCGTCTCCGGCAGCCGGAGAGAGCGGCAACTTCGCAAAGGTGATGAAACAAGCTGTACAACACTGCGATTGTGTGCGCAGCTTGCCAACTGAGAGAAAACAGTACCTGACCACTGTCCTGCCTTTTCTATTCACATGAACATTCGATTGCAAGCTGTTTTGGACAACTTTCTTTCTCTTCTTGCAAAACACTCGGCAGACCTCCGTGCAGCCTCTAGAACACGATGGGAGATGTTTTTTGTGCTGGCACAGTTTCTCCTTGCCAGACAGAGTGGAAAAGCTTTTTGCTAAGATGTAGACGAGAAGAGAGGCTAAAGACGAAGGTACGGTGCTCTGCAGAGCTAAGCACCGCTCCCGGACGTCTTTCGGCAGAAGGCGCACACCGCAGAGCACTGTGAGCGGCAGAATCGTCTTTGCGCGAAGAAGCAGCTTCTTCGTCTCCGGGAGCCGGAGAGAGCGGCAACTTCGCAAGGTGATGAAACAAGCTGTACAACACTGCGATTGTGTGCGCAGCTTGGCAACTGAGAGAAAACAGTACCTGACCACTCTCCTGCCTTTTCCATTCACATGAACATTCGATTGCAAGCTGTTTTGGACAACTTTCTTTCTCTTCTTGCAAAACACTCGGCAGACCTCCGTGCAGCCTCTAGAACACGATGGGAGATGTTTTCTGTGCTGGCACAGTTTCTCCTTGCCAGACAGAGTGGAAAAGCTTTTTGCAAAGATGTAGACGAGAAGAGAGGCTAAAGACGAAGGTACGGTGCTCTGCAGAGCTAAGCACCGCTCCCGGACCTCTTTCGGCAGAAGGCGCACACCGCAGAGCACTGTGAGCGGCAGAATCGTCTTTGCGCGAAGAAGCAGCTTCTTCGTCTCCGGGAGCCGGAGAGAGCGGCAACTTCGCAAAGGTGATGAAACAAGCTGTACAACACTGCGATTGTGTGCGCAGCTTGCCAAGTGGGAGAAAACAGTACCTGACCACTCTCCTGCCTTTTCTATTCACATGAACATTCGATTGCAAGCTGTTTTGGACAACTTTCTTTCTCTTCTTGCAAAACACTCGGCAGACCTCCGTGCAGCCTCTAGAACACGATGGGAGATGTTTTGTGTGCTGGCACAGTTTCTCCTTGCCAGACAGAGTGGAAAAGCTTTTAGCTAAGATGTAGACGAGAAGAGAGGCTAAAGACGAAGGTACGGTGCTCTGCAGAGCTAAGCACCGCTCCCGGGCCTCTTTCGGCAGAAGGCGCACACCGCAGAGCACTGTGAGCGGCAGAATCGTCTTTGCGCGAAGAAGCAGCTTCTTCGTCTCCGGGAGCCGGAGAGAGCGGCAACTTGGCAAAGGTGATGAAACAAGCTGTACAACACTGCGATTGTGTGCGCAGCTTGCCAACTGAGAGAAAACAGTACCTGACCACTCTCCTGCCTTTTCTATTCACATGAACATTCGATTGCAAGCTGTTTTGGACAACTTTCTTTCTCTTCTTGCAAAACACTCGGCAGACCTCCGTGCAGCCTCCAGAACACGATGGGAGATGTTTTCTGTGCTGGCACAGTTTCTCCTTGCCAGACAGAGTGGAAAAGCTTTTTGCAAAGATGTAGACGAGAAGAGAGGCTAAAGACGAAGGTACGGTGCTCTGCAGAGCTAAGCACCGCTCCCGGACGTCTTTCGGCAGAAGGCGCACACCGCAGAGCACTGTGAGCGGAAGAATCGTCTTTGCGCGAAGAAGCAGCTTCTTCGTCTCCGGGAGCCGGAGAGAGCGGCAGCTTCGCAAAGGTGATGAAACAAGCTGTACAACACTGCGATTGTGTGCGCAGCTTGCCAACTGAGAGAAAACAGTACCTGACCACTCTCCTGCCTTTTCTATTCACATGAACATTCGATTGCAAGCTGTTTTGGACAACTTTCTTTCTCTTCTTGCAAAACACTCGGCAGACCTCCGTGCAGCCTCTAGAACACGATGGGAGATGTTTTCTGTGCTGGCACAGTTTCTCCTTGCCAGACAGAGTGGAAAAGCTTTTTGCTAAGATGTAGACGAGAAGCGTGGCTAAAGAAGCACTTATGGTACTCTGCAGAGCTAAGCATCACTCCCGGACTTCTTTCGGCAGAAGGCGCACACCGCAGAGCACAGTGAGCGGCAGAATCGTCTTTGCGCGAAGAATCAGCTTCTTCGTCTCCGGGAGCCGGAGAGAGCGGCAACTTGGCAAAGGTGATGAAACAAGCTGTACAACACTGCGATTGTGTGCGCAGCTTGCCAACTGAGAGAAAACAGTACCTGACCACTCTCCTGCCTTTTCTATTCACATGAACATTCGATTGCAAGCTGTTTTGGACAACTTTCTTTCTCTTCTTGCAAAACACTCGGCAGACCTCCGTGCAGCCTCTAGAACACGATGGGAGATGTTTTCTGTGCTGGCACAGTTTCTCCTTGCCAGACAGAGTGGAAAAGCTTTTTGCAAAGATGTAGACGAGAAGAGAGGCTAAAGACGAAGGTACGGTGCTCTGCAGAGCTAAGCACCGCTCCCGGACGTCTTTCGGCAGAAGGCGCACACCGCAGAGCACAGTGAGCGGCAGAATCGTCTTTGCGCGAAGAAGCAGCTTCTTCGTCTCCGGGAGCCGGAGAGAGCGGCAACTTCGCAAAGGTGATGAAACAAGCTGTACAACACTGCGATTGTGTGCGCAGCTTGCCAACTGAGAGAAAACAGTACCTGACCACTCTCCTGCCTTTTCTATTCACATGAACATTCGATTGCAAGCTGTTTTGGACAACTTTCTTTCTCTTCTTGCAAAACACTCGGCAGACCTCCGTGCAGCCTCTAGAACACGATGGGAGATGTTTTTTGTGCTGGCACAGTTTCTCCTTGCCAGACAGAGTGGAAAAGCTTTTTGCTAAGATGTAGACGAGAAGAGAGGCTAAAGACGAAGGTACGGTGCTCTGCAGAGCTAAGCACCGCTCCCGGACGTCTTTCGGCAGAAGGCGCACACCGCAGAGCACTGTGAGCGGCAGAATCGTCTTTGCGCGAAGAAGCAGCTTCTTCGTCTCCGGGAGCCGGAGAGAGCGGCAACTTCGCAAGGTGATGAAACAAGCTGTACAACACTGCGATTGTGTGCGCAGTTTGGCAACTGAGAGAAAACAGTACCTGACCACTCTCCTGCCTTTTCCATTCACATGAACATTCGATTGCAAGCTGTTTTGGACAACTTTCTTTCTCTTCTTGCAAAACACTCGGCAGACCTCCGTGCAGCCTCTAGAACACGATGGGAGATGTTTTCTGTGCTGGCACAGTTTCTCCTTGCCAGACAGAGTGGAAAAGCTTTTTGCAAAGATGTAGACGAGAAGAGAGGCTAAAGACGAAGGTACGGTGCTCTGCAGAGCTAAGCACCGCTCCCGGACCTCTTTCGGCAGAAGGCGCACACCGCAGAGCACAGTGAGCGGCAGAATCGTCTTTGCGCGAAGAAGCAGCTTCTTCGTCTCCGGGAGCCGGAGAGAGCGGCAACTTCGCAAAGGTGATGAAACAAGCTGTACAACACTGCGATTGTGTGCGCAGCTTGCCAACTGAGAGAAAACAGTACCTGACCACTCTCCTGCCTTTTCTATTCACATGAACATTCGATTGCAAGCTGTTTTGGACAACTTTCTTTCTCTTCTTGCAAAACACTCGGCAGACCTCCGTGCAGCCTCTAGAACACGATGGGAGATGTTTTCTGTGCTGGCACAGTTTCTCCTTGCCAGACAGAGTGGAAAAGCTTTTTGCTAAAATGTAGACGAGAAGAGAGGCTAAAGACGAAGGTACGGTGCTCTGCAGAGCTAAGCACCGCTCCCGGACCTCTTTCGGCAGAAGGCGCACACCGCAGAGCACAGTGAGCGGCAGAATCGTCTTTGCGCGAAGAAGCAGCTTCTTCGTCTCCGGGAGCCGGAGAGAGCGGCAGCTTCGCAAAGGTGATGAAACAAGCTGTATAACACTGCGATTGTGTGCGCAGCTTGCCAAGTGAGAGAAAACAGTACCTGACCACTCTCCTGCCTTTTCTATTCACATGAACATTCGATTGCAAGCTGTTTTGGACAACTTTCTTTCTCTTCTTGCAAAACACTCGGCAGACCTCCGTGCAGCCTCTAGAACACGATGGGAGATGTTTTGTGTGCTGGCACAGTTTGTCCTTGCCAGACAGAGTGGAAAAGCTTTTTGCTAAAATATAGACGTGAAGAGACGCTAAAGAAGCACGTATGGTACTCTGCAGATCTAAGCACCGCTCCCGGACCTCTTTCGGCAGAAGACACACACCGCAGAGCACTGTGAGCGGCAGAATCGTCTTTGCGCGAAGAAGCAGCTTCTTCGTCTCCGGGAGCCGGAGAGAGCGGCAACTTCGCAAAGGTGATGAAACAAGCTGTACAACACTGCGATTGTGTGCGCAGCTTGCCAACTGAGAGAAAACAGTACCTGACCACTCTCCTGCCTTTTCTATTCACATGAACATTCGATTGCAAGCTGTTTTGGACAACTTTCTTTCTCTTCTTGCAAAACACTCGGCAGACCTCCGTGCAGCCTCTAGAACACGATGGGAGATGTTTTCTGTGCTGGCACAGTTTCTCCTTGCCAGACAGAGTGGAAAAGCTTTTTGCTAAGATGTAGACGAGAAGAGAGGCTAAAGACGAAGGTACGGTGCTCTGCAGAGCTAAGCACCGCTCCCGGACGTCTTTCGGCAGAAGGCGCACACCGCAGAGCACTGTGAGCGGCAGAATCGTCTTTGCGCGAAGAATCAGCTTCTTCGTCTCCGGGAGCCGGAGAGAGCGGCAACTTGGCAAAGGTGATGAAACAAGCTGTACAACACTGCGATTGTGTGCGCAGCTTGCCAACTGAGAGAAAACAGTACCTGACCACTCTCCTGCCTTTTCTATTCACATGAACATTCGATTGCAAGCTGTTTTGGACAACTTTCTTTCTCTTCTTGCAAAACACTCGGCAGACCTCCGTGCAGCCTCTAGAACACGATGGGAGATGTTTTCTGTGCTGGCACAGTTTCTCCTTGCCAGACAGAGTGGAAAAGCTTTTTGCAAAGATGTAGACGAGAAGAGAGGCTAAAGACGAAGGTACGGTGCTCTGCAGAGCTAAGCACCGCTCCCGGACCTCTTTCGGCAGAAGGCGCACACCGCAGAGCACTGTGAGCGGCAGAATCGTCTTTGCGCGAAGAAGCAGCTTCTTCGTCTCCGGGAGCCGGAGAGAGCGGCAACTTCGCAAAGGTGATGAAACAAGCTGTACAACACTGCGATTGTGTGCGCAGCTTGCCAACTGAGAGAAAACAGTACCTGACCACTCTCCTGCCTTTTCTATTCACATGAACATTCGATTGCAAGCTGTTTTGGACAACTTTCTTTCTCTTCTTGCAAAACACTCGGCAGACCTCCGTGCAGCCTCTAGAACACGATGGGAGATGTTTTTTGTGCTGGCACAGTTTCTCCTTGCCAGACAGAGTGGAAAAGCTTTTTGCTAAGATGTAGACGAGAAGAGAGGCTAAAGACGAAGGTACGGTGCTCTGCAGAGCTAAGCACCGCTCCCGGACGTCTTTCGGCAGAAGGCGCACACCGCAGAGCACTGTGAGCGGCAGAATCGTCTTTGCGCGAAGAAGCAGCTTCTTCGTCTCCGGGAGCCGGAGAGAGCGGCAACTTCGCAAGGTGATGAAACAAGCTGTACAACACTGCGATTGTGTGCGCAGCTTGGCAACTGAGAGAAAACAGTACCTGACCACTCTCCTGCCTTTTCCATCCACATGAACATTCGATTGCAAGCTGTTTTGGACAACTTTCTTTCTCTTCTTGCAAAACACTCGGCAGACCTCCGTGCAGCCTCTAGAACACGATGGGAGATGTTTTCTGTGCTGGCACAGTTTCTCCTTGCCAGACAGAGTGGAAAAGCTTTTTGGAAAGATGTAGACGAGAAGAGAGGCTAAAGACGAAGGTACGGTGCTCTGCAGAGCTAAGCACCGCTCCCGGACCTCTTTCGGCAGAAGGCGCACACCGCAGAGCACTGTGAGCGGCAGAATCGTCTTTGCGCGAAGAAGCAGCTTCTTCGTCTCCGGGAGCCGGAGAGAGCGGCAACTTGGCAAAGGTGATGAAACAAGCTGTACAACACTGCGATTGTGTGCGCAGCTTGCCAACTGAGAGAAAACAGTACCTGACCACTCTCCTGCCTTTTCTATTCACATGAACATTCGATTGCAAGCTGTTTTGGACAACTTTCTTTCTCTTCTTGCAAAACACTCGGCAGACCTCCGTGCAGCCTCTAGAACACGATGGGAGATGTTTTCTGTGCTGGCACAGTTTCTCCTTGCCAGACAGAGTGGAAAAGCTTTTTGCTAAGATGTAGACGAGAAGAGAGGCTAAAGACGAAGGTACGGTGCTCTGCAGAGCTAAGCACCGCTCCCGGACGTCTTTCGGCAGAAGGCGCACACCGCAGAGCACTGTGAGCGGAAGAATCGTCTTTGCGCGAAGAAGCAGCTTCTTCGTCTCCGGGAGCCGGAGAGAGCGGCAGCTTCGCAAAGGTGATGAAACAAGCTGTACAACACTGCGATTGTGTGCGCAGCTTGCCAAGTGAGAGAAAACAGTACCTGACCACTCTCCTGCCTTTTCTATTCACATGAACATTCGATTGCAAGCTGTTTTAGACAACTTTCTTTCTCTTCTTGCAAAACACTCGGCAGACCTCCGTGCAGCCTCTAGAACACGATGGGAGATGTTTTCTGTGCTGGCACAGTTTCTCCTTGCCAGACAGAGTGGAAAAGCTTTTTGCTAAGATGTAGACGAGAAGCGTGGCTAAAGAAGCACGTATGGTACTCTGCAGAGCTAAGCATCGCTCCCGGACTTCTTTCGGCAGAAGGCGCACACCGCAGAGCGCAGTGAGCGGCAGAATCGTCTTTGCGCGAAGAAGCAGCTTCTTCGTCTCCGGGAGCCGGAGAGAGCGGCAACTTCGCAAAGGTGATGAAACAAGCTGTACAACACTGCGATTGTGTGCGCAGCTTGCCAACTGAGAGAAAACAGTACCTGACCACTCTCCTGCCTTTTCTATTCACATGAACATTCGATTGCAAGCTGTTTTGGACAACTTTCTTTCTCTTCTTGCAAAACACTCGGCAGACCTCCGTGCAGCCTCTAGAACACGATGGGAGATGTTTTTTGTGCTGGCACAGTTTCTCCTTGCCAGACAGAGTGGAAAAGCTTTTTGCTAAGATGTAGACGAGAAGAGAGGCTAAAGACGAAGGTACGGTGCTCTGCAGAGCTAAGCACCGCTCCCGGACCTCTTTCGGCAGAAGGCGCACACCGCAGAGCACTGTGAGCGGCAGAATCGTCTTTGCGCGAAGAAGCAGCTTCTTCGTCTCCGGGAGCCGGAGAGAGCGGCAACTTGGCAAAGGTGATGAAACAAGCTGTACAACACTGCGATTGTGTGCGCAGCTTGCCAACTGAGAGAAAACAGTACCTGACCACTCTCCTGCCTTTTCTATTCACATGAACATTCGATTGCAAGCTGTTTTGGACAACTTTCTTTCTCTTCTTGCAAAACACTCGGCAGACCTCCGTGCAGCCTCTAGAACACGATGGGAGATGTTTTCTGTGCTGGCACAGTTTCTCCTTGCCAGACAGAGTGGAAAAGCTTTTTGCTAAGATGTAGACGAGAAGAGAGGCTAAAGACGAAGGTACGGTGCTCTGCAGAGCTAAGCACCGCTCCCGGACCTCTTTCGGCAGAAGGCGCACACCGCAGAGCACTGTGAGTGGAAGAATCGTCTTTGCGCGAAGAAGCAGCTTCTTCGTCTCCGGGAGGCGGAGAGAGCGGCAACTTGGCAAAGGTGATGAAACAAGCTGTACAACACTGCGATTGTGTGCGCAGCTTGCCAAGTGAGAGAAAACAGTACCTGACCACTCTCCTGCCTTTTCTAATTCACATGAACATTCGATTGCAAGCTGTTTTAGACAACTTTCTTTCTCTTCTTGCAAAACACTCGGCAGACCTCCGTGCAGCCTCTAGAAGACGATGGGAGATGTTTTTTGTGCTGGCACAGTTTCTCCTTGCCAGACAGAGTGGAAAAGCTTTTTGCTAAAATGTAGACGAGAAGAGAGGCTAAAGACGAAGGTACGGTGCTCTGCAGAGCTAAGCACCGCTCCCGGACCTCTTTCGGCAGAAGGCGCACACCGCAGAGCACAGTGAGCGGCAGAATCGTCTTTGCGCGAAGAAGCAGCTTCTTCGTCTCCGGGAGCCGGAGAGAGCGGCAGCTTCGCAAAGGTGATGAAACAAGCTGTACAACACTGCGATTGTGTGCGCAGCTTGCCAAGTGAGAGAAAACAGTACCTGACCACTCTCCTGCCTTTCTATTCACATGAACATTCGATTGCAAGCTGTTTTGGACAACTTTCTTTCTCTTCTTGCAAAACACTCGGCAGACCTCCGTGCAGCCTCTAGAACACGATGGGAGATGTTTTCTGTGCTGGCACAGTTTGTCCTTGCCAGACAGAGTGGAAAAGCTTTTTGCTAAGATATAGACGTGAAGAGACGCTAAAGAAGCACGTATGGTACTCTGCAGATCTAAGCACCGCTCCCGGACCTCTTTCGGCAGAAGACACACACCGCAGAGCACTGTGAGCGGCAGAATCGTCTTTGCGCGAAGAAGCAGCTTCTTCGTCTCCGGAGCCGGAGAGAGCGGCAACTTCGCAAAGGTGATGAAACAAGCTGTACAACACTGCGATTGTGTGCGCAGCTTGCCAACTGAGAGAAAACAGTACCTGACCACTCTCCTGCCTTTTCTATTCACATGAACATTCGATTGCAAGCTGTTTTGGACAACTTTCTTTCTCTTCTTGCAAAACACTCGGCAGACCTCCGTGCAGCCTCTAGAAGACGATGGGAGATGTTTTTTGTGCTGGCACAGTTTCTCCTTGCCAGACAGAGTGGAAAAGCTTTTGCTAAGATGTAGACGAGAAGAGAGGCTAAAGACGAAGGTACGGTGCTCTGCAGAGCTAAGCACCGCTCCCGGACGTCTTTCGGCAGAAGGCGCACACCGCAGAGCACTGTGAGCGGCAGAATCGTCTTTGCGCGAAGAAGCAGCTTCTTCGTCTCCGGGAGCCGGAGAGAGCGGCAACTTCGCAAGGTGATGAAACAAGCTGTACAACACTGCGATTGTGTGCGCAGCTTGGCAACTGAGAGAAAACAGTACCTGACCACTCTCCTGCCTTTTCCATTCACATGAACATTCGATTGCAAGCTGTTTTGGACAACTTTCTTTCTCTTCTTGCAAAACACTCGGCAGACCTCCGTGCAGCCTCTAGAACACGATGGGAGATGTTTTCTGTGCTGGCACAGTTTCTCCTTGCCAGACAGAGTGGAAAAGCTTTTTGCAAAGATGTAGACGAGAAGAGAGGATAAAGACGAAGGTACGGTGCTCTGCAGAGCTAAGCACCGCTCCCGGACCTCTTTCGGCAGAAGGCGCACACCGCAGAGCACTGTGAGCGGCAGAATCGTCTTTGCGCGAAGAAGCAGCTTCTTCGTCTCCGGGAGCCGGAGAGAGCGGCAACTTCGCAAAGGTGATGAAACAAGCTGTACAACACTGCGATTGTGTGCGCAGCTTGCCAAGTGGGAGAAAACAGTACCTGACCACTCTCCTGCCTTTTCTATTCACATGAACATTCGATTGCAAGCTGTTTTAGACAACTTTCTTTCTCTTCTTGCAAAACACTCGGCAGACCTCCGTGCAGCCTCTAGAACACGATGGGAGATGTTTTCTGTGCTGGCACAGTTTGTCCTTGCCAGACAGAGTGGAAAAGCTTTTAGCTAAGATGTAGACGAGAAGAGAGGCTAAAGACGAAGGTACGGTGCTCTGCAGAGCTAAGCACCGCTCCCGGGCCTCTTTCGGCAGAAGGCGCACACCGCAGAGCACTGTGAGCGGCAGAATCGTCTTTGCGCGATGAAGCAGCTTCTTCGTCTCCGGGAGCCGGAGAGAGCGGCAACTTGGCAAAGGTGATGAAACAAGCTGTACAACACTGCGATTGTGTGCGCAGCTTGCCAACTGAGAGAAAACAGTACCTGACCACTCTCCTGCCTTTTCTATTCACATGAACATTCGATTGCAAGCTGTTTTGGACAACTTTCTTTCTCTTCTTGCAAAACACTCGGCAGACCTCCGTGCAGCCTCCAGAACACGATGGGAGATGTTTTCTGTGCTGGCACAGTTTCTCCTTGCCAGACAGAGTGGAAAAGCTTTTTGCAAAGATGTAGACGAGAAGAGAGGCTAAAGACGAAGGTACGGTGCTCTGCAGAGCTAAGCACCGCTCCCGGACGTCTTTCGGCAGAAGGCGCACACCGCAGAGCACTGTGAGCGGAAGAATCGTCTTTGCGCGAAGAAGCAGCTTCTTCGTCTCCGGGAGCCGGAGAGAGCGGCAGCTTCGCAAAGGTGATGAAACAAGCTGTACAACACTGCGATTGTGTGCGCAGCTTGCCAACTGAGAGAAAACAGTACCTGACCACTCTCCTGCCTTTTCTATTCACATGAACATTCGATTGCAAGCTGTTTTGGACAACTTTCTTTCTCTTCTTGCAAAACACTCGGCAGACCTCCGTGCAGCCTCTAGAACACGATGGGAGATGTTTTCTGTGCTGGCACAGTTTCTCCTTGCCAGACAGAGTGGAAAAGCTTTTTGCTAAGATGTAGACGAGAAGCGTGGCTAAAGAAGCACGTATGGTACTCTGCAGAGCTAAGCATCGCTCCCGGACTTCTTTCGGCAGAAGGCGCACACCGCAGAGCACAGTGAGCGGCAGAATCGTCTTTGCGCGAAGAATCAGCTTCTTCGTCTCCGGGAGCCGGAGAGAGCGGCAACTTGGCAAAGGTGATGAAACAAGCTGTACAACACTGCGATTGTGTGCGCAGCTTGCCAACTGAGAGAAAACAGTACCTGACCACTCTCCTGCCTTTTCTATTCACATGAACATTCGATTGCAAGCTGTTTTGGACAACTTTCTTTCTCTTCTTGCAAAACACTCGGCAGACCTCCGTGCAGCCTCTAGAACACGATGGGAGATGTTTTCTGTGCTGGCACAGTTTCTCCTTGCCAGACAGAGTGGAAAAGCTTTTTGCAAAGATGTAGACGAGAAGAGAGGCTAAAGACGAAGGTACGGTGCTCTGCAGAGCTAAGCACCGCTCCCGGACGTCTTTCGGCAGAAGGCGCACACCGCAGAGCACAGTGAGCGGCAGAATCGTCTTTGCGCGAAGAAGCAGCTTCTTCGTCTCCGGGAGCCGGAGAGAGCGGCAACTTCGCAAAGGTGATGAAACAAGCTGTACAACACTGCGATTGTGTGCGCAGCTTGCCAACTGAGAGAAAACAGTACCTGACCACTCTCCTGCCTTTTCTATTCACATGAACATTCGATTGCAAGCTGTTTTGGACAACTTTCTTTCTCTTCTTGCAAAACACTCGGCAGACCTCCGTGCAGCCTCTAGAACACGATGGGAGATGTTTTGTGTGCTGGCACAGTTTGTCCTTGCCAGACAGAGTGGAAAAGCTTTTTGCTAAAATATAGACGTGAAGAGACGCTAAAGAAGCACGTATGGTACTCTGCAGATCTAAGCACCGCTCCCGGACCTCTTTCGGCAGAAGACACACACCGCAGAGCACTGTGAGCGGCAGAATCGTCTTTGCGCGAAGAAGCAGCTTCTTCGTCTCCGGGAGCCGGAGAGAGCGGCAACTTCGCAAAGGTGATGAAACAAGCTGTACAACACTGCGATTGTGTGCGCAGCTTGCCAACTGAGAGAAAACAGTACCTGACCACTCTCCTGCCTTTTCTATTCACATGAACATTCGATTGCAAGCTGTTTTGGACAACTTTCTTTCTCTTCTTGCAAAACACTCGGCAGACCTCCGTGCAGCCTCTAGAACACGATGGGAGATGTTTTCTGTGCTGGCACAGTTTCTCCTTGCCAGACAGAGTGGAAAAGCTTTTTGCTAAGATGTAGACGAGAAGAGAGGCTAAAGACGAAGGTACGGTGCTCTGCAGAGCTAAGCACCGCTCCCGGACGTCTTTCGGCAGAAGGCGCACACCGCAGAGCACTGTGAGCGGCAGAATCGTCTTTGCGCGAAGAATCAGCTTCTTCGTCTCCGGGAGCCGGAGAGAGCGGCAACTTCGCAAGGTGATGAAACAAGCTGTACAACACTGCGATTGTGTGCGCAGCTTGGCAACTGAGAGAAAACAGTACCTGACCACTCTCCTGCCTTTTCCATTCACATGAACATTCGATTGCAAGCTGTTTTGGACAACTTTCTTTCTCTTCTTGCAAAACACTCGGCAGACCTCCGTGCAGCCTCTAGAACACGATGGGAGATGTTTTCAGTGCTGGCACAGTTTCTCCTTGCCAGACAGAGTGGAAAAGCTTTTTGGAAAGATGTAGACGAGAAGAGAGGCTAAAGACGAAGGTACGGTGCTCTGCAGAGCTAAGCACCGCTCCCGGGCCTCTTTCGGCAGAAGGCGCACACCGCAGAGCACTGTGAGCGGCAGAATCGTCTTTGCGCGAAGAAGCAGCTTCTTCGTCTCCGGGAGCCGGAGAGAGCGGCAACTTCGCAAAGGTGATGAAACAAGCTGTACAACACTGCGATTGTGTGCGCAGCTTGCCAAGTGAGAGAAAACAGTACCTGACCACTCTCCTGCCTTTTCTATTCACATGAACATTCGATTGCAAGCTGTTTTGGACAACTTTCTTTCTCTTCTTGCAAAACACTCGGCAGACCTCCGTGCAGCCTCTAGAACACGATGGGAGATGTTTTCTGTGCTGGCACAGTTTCTCCTTGCCAGACAGAGTGGAAAAGCTTTTTGCTAAGATGTAGACGAGAAGAGAGGCTAAAGACGAAGGTACGGTGCTCTGCAGAGCTAAGCACCGCTCCCGGACGTCTTTCGGCAGAAGGCGCACACCGCAGAGCACTGTGAGCGGAAGAATCATCTTTGCGCGAAGAAGCAGCTTCTTCGTCTCCGGGAGCCGGAGAGAGCGGCAGCTTCGCAAAGGTGATGAAACAAGCTGTACAACACTGCGATTGTGTGCGCAGCTTGCCAAGTGAGAGAAAACAGTACCTGACCACTCTCCTGCCTTTTCTATTCACATGAACATTCGATTGCAAGCTGTTTTAGACAACTTTCTTTCTCTTCTTGCAAAACACTCGGCAGACCTCCGTGCAGACTCTAGAAGACGATGGGAGATGTTTTCTGTGCTGGCACAGTTTCTCCTTGCCAGACAGAGTGGAAAAGCTTTTTGCTAAGATGTAGACGAGAAGCGTGGCTAAAGAAGCACGTATGGTACTCTGCAGAGCTAAGCATCGCTCCCGGACTTCTTTCGGCAGAAGGCGCACACCGCAGAGCGCAGTGAGCGGCAGAATCGTCTTTGCGCGAAGAATCAGCTTCTTCGTCTCCGGGAGCCGGAGAGAGCGGCAACTTCGCAAAGGTGATGAAACAAGCTGTACAACACTGCGATTGTGTGCGCAGCTTGCCAACTGAGAGAAAACAGTACCTGACCACTCTCCTGCCTTTTCTATTCACATGAACATTCGATTGCAAGCTGTTTTGGACAACTTTCTTTCTCTTCTTGCAAAACACTCGGCAGACCTCCGTGCAGCCTCTAGAACACGATGGGAGATGTTTTTTGTGCTGGCACAGTTTCTCCTTGCCAGACAGAGTGGAAAAGCTTTTTGCTAAGATGTAGACGAGAAGAGAGGCTAAAGACGAAGGTACGGTGCTCTGCAGAGCTAAGCACCGCTCCCGGACCTCTTTCGGCAGAAGGCGCACACCGCAGAGCACTGTGAGCGGCAGAATCGTCTTTGCGCGAAGAAGCAGCTTCTTCGTCTCCGGCAGCCGGAGAGAGCGGCAGCTTCGCAAAGGTGATGAAACAAGCTGTACAACACTGCGATTGTGTGCGCAGCTTGCCAACTGAGAGAAAACAGTACCTGACCACTCTCCTGCCTTTTCTATTCACTTGAACATTCGATTGCAAGCTGTTTTGGACAACTTTCTTTCTCTTCTTGCAAAACACTCGGCAGACCTCCGTGCAGCCTCTAGAACACGATGGGAGATGTTTTTTGTGCTGGCACAGTTTCTCCTTGCCAGACAGAGTGGAAAAGCTTTTTGCTAAGATGTAGATGAGAAGAGAGGCTAAAGACGAAGGTACGGTGCTCTGCAGAGCTAAGCACAGCTCCCGGACCTCTTTCAGCAGAAGGCGCACACCGCAGAGCACTGTGAGCGGCAGAATCGTCTTTGCGCGAAGAAGCAGCTTCTTCGTCTCCGGGAGCCGGAGAGAGCGGCAGCTTCGCAAAGGTGATGAAACAAGCTGTACAACACTGCGATTGTGTGCGCAGCTTGCCAAGTGAGAGAAAACAGTACCTGACCACTCTCCTGCCTTTTCTATTCAAATGAACATTCGATTGCAAGCTGTTTTGGACAACTTTCTTTCTCTTCTTGCAAAACACTCGGCAGACCTCCGTGCAGCCTCTAGAACACGATGGGAGATGTTTTCTGTGCTGGCACAGTTTCTCCTTGCCAGACAGAGTGGAAAAGCTTTTTGCTAAGATGTAGACGAGAAGAGAGGCTAAAGACGAAGGTACGGTGCTCTGCAGAGCTAAGCACCGCTCCCGGACCTCTTTCGGCAGAAGGCGCACACCGCAGAGCACTGTGAGCGGAAGAATCGTCTTTGCGCGAAGAAGCAGCTTCTTCGTCTCCGGGAGCCGGAGAGAGCGGCAGCTTCGCAAAGGTGATGAAACAAGCTGTACAACACTGCGATTGTGTGCGCAGCTTGCCAACTGAGAGAAAACAGTACCTGACCACTCTCCTGCCTTTTCTATTCACATGAACATTCGATTGCAAGCTGTTTTGGACAACTTTCTTTCTCTTCTTGCAAAAAACTCGGCAGACCTCCGTGCAGCTTCTAGAACACGATGGGAGATGTTTTCTGTGCTGGCACAGTTTCTCCTTGCCAGACAGAGTGGAAAAGCTTTTTGCTAAGATGTAGACGAGAAGAGAGGCTAAAGACGAAGGTACGGTGCTCTGCAGAGCTAAGCACCGCTCCCGGACCTCTTTCGGCAGAAGGCGCACACCGCAGAGCACTGTGAGCGGCAGAATCGTCTTTGCGCGAAGAAGCAGCTTCTTCGTCTCCGGCAGCCGGAGAGAGCGGCAGCTTCGCAAAGGTGATGAAACAAGCTGTACAACACTGCGATTGTGTGCGCAGCTTGCCAACTGAGAGAAAACAGTACCTGACCACTCTCCTGCCTTTTCTATACACTTGAACATTCGATTGCAAGCTGTTTTGGACAACTTTCTTTCTCTTCTTGCAAAACACTCGGCAGACCTCCATGCAGCCTCTAGAACACGATGGGAGATGTTTTTTGTGCTGGCACAGTTTCTCCTTGCCAGACAGAGTGGAAAAGCTTTTTGCTAAGATGTAGACGAGAAGAGAGGCTAAAGACGAAGGTACGGTGCTCTGCAGAGCTAAGCACCGCTCCCGGACCTCTTTCGGCAGAAGGCGCACACCGCAGAGCACTGTGAGCGGCAGAATCGTCTTTGCGCGAAGAAGCAGCTTCTTCGTCTCCGGGAGCCGGAGAGAGCGGCAACTTGGCAAAGGTGATGAAACAAGCTGTACAACACTGCGATTGTGTGCGCAGCTTGCCAACTGAGAGAAAACAGTACCTGACCACTCTCCTGCCTTTTCTATTCACATGAACATTGGATTGGAAGCTGTTTTGGACAACTTTCTTTCTCTTCTTGCAAAACACTCGGCAGACCTCCGTGCAGCCTCTAGAACACGATGGGAGATGTTTTCTGTGCTGGCACAGTTTCTCCTTGCCAGACAGAGTGGAAAAGCTTTTTGCTAAGATGTAGACGAGAAGAGAGGCTAAAGACGAAGGTACGGTGCTCTGCAGAGCTAAGCACCGCTCCCGGACCTCTTTCGGCAGAAGGCGCACACCGCAGAGCACTGTGAGCGGCAGAATCGTCTTTGCGCGAAGAAGCAGCTTCTTCGTCTCCGGGAGCCGGAGAGAGCGGCAACTTCGCAAAGGTGATGAAACAAGCTGTACAACACTGCGATTGTGTGCGCAGCTTGCCAAGTGAGAGAAAACAGTACCTGACCACTCTCCTGCCTTTTCTATTCACATGAACATTCGATTGCAAGCTGTTTTGGACAACTTTCTTTCTCTTCTTGCAAAACACTCGGCAGACCTCCGTGCAGCTTCTAGAACACGATGGGAGATGTTTTCTGTGCTGGCAAAGTTTCTCCTTGCCAGACAGAGTGGAAAAGCTTTTTGCTAAGATGTAGACGAGAAGAGAGGCTAAAGACGAAGGTACGGTGCTCTGCAGAGCTAAGCACCGCTCCCGGACCTCTTTCGGCAGAAGGCGCACACCGCAGAGCACTGTGAGCGGCAGAATCGTCTTTGCGCGAAGAAGCAGCTTCTTCGTCTCCGGCAGCCGGAGAGAGCGGCAGCTTCGCAAAGGTGATGAAAAAAGCTGTACAACACTGCGATTGTGTGCGCAGCTTGCCAACTGAGAGAAAACAGTACCTGACCACTCTCCTGCCTTTTCTATTCACTTGAACATTCGATTGCAAGCTGTTTTGGACAACTTTCTTTCTCTTCTTGCAAAACACTCGGCAGACCTCCGTGCAGCCTCTAGAACACGATGGGAGATGTTTTTTGTGCTGGCACAGTTTCTCCTTGCCAGACAGAGTGGAAAAGCTTTTTGCTAAGATGTAGATGAGAAGAGAGGCTAAAGAAGAAGGTACGGTGCTCTGCAGAGCTAAGCACAGCTCCCGGACCTCTTTCAGCAGAAGGCGCACACCGCAGAGCACTGTGAGCGGCAGAATCGTCTTTGCGCGAAGAAGCAGCTTCTTCGTCTCCGGGAGCCGGAGAGAGCGGCAGCTTCGCAAAGGTGATGAAACAAGCTGTACAACACTGCGATTGTGTGCGCAGCTTGCCAAGTGGGAGAAAACAGTACCTGACAACTCGCCTGCCTTTTCTATTCACATGAACATTCGATTGCAAGCTGTTTTGGACAACTTTCTTTCTCTTCTTGCAAAACACTCGGCAGACCTCCGTGCAGCTTCTAGAACACGATGGGAGATGTTTTCTGTGCTGGCACAGTTTCTCCTTGCCAGACAGAGTGGAAAAGCTTTTTGCTAAGATGTAGACGAGAAGAGAGGCTAAAGACGAAGGTACGGTGCTCTGCAGAGCTAAGCACCGCTCCCGTGCCTCTTTCGGCAGAAGGCGCACACCGCAGAGCACTGTGAGCGGCAGAATCGTCTTTGCGCGAAGAAGCAGCTTCTTCGTCTCCGGGAGCCGGAGAGAGCGGCAACTTCGCAAAGGTGATGAAACAAGCTGTACAACACTGCGATTGTGTGAGCAGCGTGCCAACTGAGAGAAAACAGTACCTGACCACTCTCCTGCCTTTTGTAATCACATGAATATTCGATTGCAAGTTGTTTTGGACAACTTTCTTTCTCTTCTTGCAAAACACTCGGCAGACCTCCGTGCAGCCTCTAGAAGACGATGGGAGATGTTTTCTGTGCTGGCACAGTTTCTCCTTGCCAGACAGAGTGGAAAAGCTTTTTGCTAAGATGCAGACGAGAAGAGAGGCTAAAGACGAAGGTACGGTGCTCTGCAGAGCTAAGCACCGCTCCCGGACGTCTTTCGGCAGAAGGCGCACACCGCAGAGCACTGTGAGCGGCAGAATCGTCTTTGCGCGAAGAAGCAGCTTCTTCGTCTCCGGGAGCCGCAGAGAGCGGCAACTTGGCAAAGGTGATGAAACAAGCTGTACAACACTGCGATTGTGTGCGCAGCTTGCCAAGTGAGAGAAAACAGTACCTGACCACTCTCCTGCCTTTTCTATTCACATGAACATTCGATTGCAAGCTGTTTTGGACAACTTTCTTTCTCTTCTTGCAAAACACTCGGCAGACCTCCGTGCAGCTTCTAGAACGCGATGAGAGATGTTTTCTGTGCTGGCACAGTTACTCCTTGCCAGACAGAGTGGAAAAGCTTTTTGCTAAGATGTAGACGAGAAGAGAGGCTAAAGACGAAGGTACGGTGCCATGCAGAGCTAAGCACCGCTCCCGGATGTCTTTCGGCAGAAGGCGCACACCGCAGAGCACAGAGAGCGGCAGAATCGTCTTTGCGCGAAGAAGCAGCTTCTTCGTCTCCGGGAGCCGGAGAGAGCGGCAGCTTCGCAAAGGTGATGAAACAAGCTGTACAACACTGCGATTGTGTGCGCAGCTTGCCAACTGAGAGAAAACAGTACCTGACCACTCTCCTGCCTTTTCTATTCACATGAACATTCGATTGCAAGCTGTTTTAGACAACTCTCTTTCTCTTCTTGCAAAACACTCGGCAGACCTCCGTGCAGCCTCTAGAACACGATGGGAGATGTTTTCTGTGCTGGCACAGTTTCTCCTTGCCAGACAGAGTGGAAAAGCTTTTTGCTAAGATGTAGACGAGAAGAGAGGCTAAAGACGAAGGTACGGTGCTCTGCAGAGCTAAGCACCGCTTCCGGACCTCTTTGGGCAGAAGGCGCACACCGCAGAGCACTGTGAGCGGCAGAATCGTCTTTGCGCGAAGAAGCAGCTTCTTCGTCTCCGGCAGCCGGAGAGAGCGGCAACTTCGCAAAGGTGATGAAACAAGCTGTACAACACTGCGATTGTGTGCGCAGCTTGCCAACTGAGAGAAAACAGTACCTGACCACTCTCCTGCCTTTTCTATTCACATGAACATTCGATTGCAAGCTGTTTTGGACAACTTTCTTTCTCTTCTTGCAAAACACTCGGCAGACCTCCGTGCAGCCTCTAGAACACGATGGGAGATGTTTTCTGTGCTGGCACAGTTTCTCCTTGCCAGACAGAGTGGAAAAGCTTTTTGCTAAGATGTAGACGAGAAGAGAGGCTAAAGACGAAGGTACGGTGCTCTGCAGAGCTAAGCACCGCTCCCGGACCTCTTTCGGCAGAAGACACACACTGCAGAGCACAGTGAGGGGCAGAATCGTCTTTGCGCGAAGAAGCAGCTTCTTCGTCTCCGGGAGCCGGAGAGAGCGGCAACTTCGCAAAGGTGATGAAACAAGCTGTACAACACTGCGATTCTGTGCGCAGCTTGCCAACTGAGAGAACACAGTACCTGACCACTCTCCTGCCTTTTCTATTCACATGAACATTCGATTGCAAGCTGTTTTGGACAACTTTCTTTCTCTTCTTGCAAAACACTCGGCAGACCTCCGTGCAGCCTCTAGAACACGATGGGAGATGTTTTTTGTGCTGGCACAGTTTCTCCTTGCCAGACAGAGTGGAAAAGCTTTTTGCTAAGATGTAGACGAAAGAGAGGCTAAAGACGAAGGTACGGTGCTCTGCTGAGCTAAGCACCGCTCCCGGACGTCTTTCGGCAGAAGGCGCACACCGCAGAGCACTGTGAGCGGCAGAATCGTCTTTGCGCGAAGAAGCAGCTTCTTCGTCTCCGGGAGCCGAAGAGAGCGGCAGCTTCGCAAAGGTGATGAAACAAGCTGTACAACACTGCGATTGTGTGCGCAGCTTGCCAACTGAGAGAAAACAGTACCTGACCACTCTCCTGCCTTTTCTATACACTTGAACATTCGATTGCAAGCTGTTTTGGACAACTTTCTTTCTCTTCTTGCAAAACACTCGGCAGACCTCCGTGCAGCCTCTAGAACACGATGGGAGATGTTTTTTGTGCTGGCACAGTTTCTCCTTGCCAGACAGAGTGGAAAAGCTTTTTGCTAAGATGTAGACGAGAAGAGAGGCTAAAGACGAAGGTACGGTGCTCTGCAGAGCTAAGCACCGCTCCCGTGCCTCTTTCGGCAGAAGGCGTACACCGCAGAGCACAGTGAGCGGCAGAATCGTCTTTGCGCGATGAAGCAGCTTCTTCGTCTCCGGGAGCCGGAGAGAGCGGCAGCTTCGCAAAGGTGATGAAACAAGCTGTACAAAACTGCGATTGTGTGCGCAGCTTGCCAACTGAGAGAAAACAGTACCTGACCACTCTCCTGCCTTTTCTATTCACATGAACATTCGATTGCAAGCTGTTTTGGACAACTTTCTTTCTCTTCTTGCAGAACACTCGGCAGACCTCCGTGCAGCTTCTAGAACACGATGGGAGATGTTTTCTGTTCTGGCAAAGTTTATCCTTGCCAGACAGAGTGGAAAAGCTTTTTGCTAAGATGTAGACGAGAAGAGAGGCTAAAGACGAAGGTACGGTGCTCTGCAGAGCTAAGCACCGCTCCCGTGCCTCTTTCGGCAGAAGGCGTACACCGCAGAGCACAGTGAGCGGCAGAATCGTCTTTGCGCGATGAAGCAGCTTCTTCGTCTCCGGGAGCCGGAGAGAGCGGCAGCTTCGCAAAGGTGATGAAACAAGCTGTACAAAACTGCGATTGTGTGCGCAGCTTGCCAACTGAGAGAAAACAGTACCTGACCACTCTCCTGCCTTTTCTATTCACATGAACATTCGATTGCAAGCTGTTTTGGACAACTTTCTTTCTCTTCTTGCAGAACACTCGGCAGACCTCCGTGCAGCTTCTAGAACACGATGGGAGATGTTTTCTGTTCTGGCAAAGTTTATCCTTGCCAGACAGAGTGGAAAAGCTTTTTGCTAAGATGTAGACGAGAAGAGAGGCTAAAGACGAAGGTACGGTGCTCTGCAGAGCTAAGCATCGCTCCCGGACCTCTTTCGGTAGAAGGCGCACACCGCAGAGCACTGTGAGCGGCAGAATCGTCTTTGCGCGAAGAAGCAGCTTCTTCGTCTCCGGGAGCCGGAGAGAGCGGCAACTTCGCAAAGGTGATGAAACAAGCTGTACAAAACTGCGATTGTGTGCGCAGCTTGCCAACTGAGAGAAAACAGTACCTGACAACTCTCCTGCCTTTTGTAATCACATGAACATTCGATTGCAAGCTGTTTTGGACAACTTTCTTTCTCTTCTTGCAAAACACTCGGCAGACCTCCGTGCAGCCTCTAGAACACGATGGGAGATGTTTTCTGTGCTGGCACAGTTTCTCCTTGCCAGACAGAGTGGAAAAGCTTTTTGCTAAGATGTAGACGAGAAGAGAGGCTAAAGACGAAGGTACGGTGCTCTGCAGAGCTAAGCATCGCTCCCGGACGTCTTTCGGCAGAAGGCGCACACCGCAGAGCACTGTGAACGGCAGAATCGTCTTTGCGCGAAGAAGCAGCTTCTTCGTCTCCGGCAGCCGGAGAGAGCGGCAGCTTCGCAAAGGTGATGAAAAAAGCTGTACAACACTGCGATTGTGTGCGCAGCTTGCCAACTGAGAGAAAACAGTACCTGACCACTCTCCTGCCTTTTCTATACACTTGAAAATTCGATTGCAAGCTGTTTTGGACAACTTTCTTTCTCTTCTTGCAAAACACTCGGCAGACCTCCGTGCAGCCTCTAGAACACGATGGGAGATGTTTTTTGTACTGGCACAGTTTCTCCTTGCCAGACAGAGTGGAAAAGCTTTTTGCTAAGATGTAGACGAAAGAGAGGCTAAAGACGAAGGTACGGTGCTCTGCAGAGCTAAGCACCGCTCCGGGACGTCTTTCGGCAGAAGGCGCACACCGCAGAGCACTGTGAGCGGCAGAATCGTCTTTGCGCGAAGAAGCAGCTTCTTCGTCTCCGGGAGCCGGAGAGAGCGGCAGCTTCGCAAAGGTGATGAAACAAGCTGTACAACACTGCGATTGTGTGCGCAGCTTGCCAACTGAGAGAAAACAGTACCTGACCACTCTCCTGCCTTTTCTATTCACATGAACATTCGATTGCAAGCTGTTTTGGACAACTTTCTTTCTCTTCTTGCAAAACACTCGGCAGACCTCCGTGCAGCCTCTAGAACACGATGGGAGATGTTTTCTGTGCTGGCACAGTTTCTCCTTGCCAGACAGAGTGGAAAAGCTTTTTGCTAAGATGTAGACCAGAAGAGAGGCTAAAGACGAAGGTACGGTGCTCTGCAGAGCTAAGCACCGCTCCCGGACCTCTTTCGGCAGAAGGCGCACACCGCAGAGCACAGAGAGCGGCAGAATCGTCTTTGCGCGAAGAAGCAGCTTCTTCGTCTCCGGGAGCCGGAGAGAGCGGCAACTTCGCAAAGGTGATGAAACAAGCTGTACAACACTGCGATTGTGTGAGCAGCTTGCCAAGTGAGAGAAAACAGTACCTGACCACTCTCCTGCCTTTTCTATTCACATGAACATTCGATTGCAAGCTGTTTTGGACAACTTTCTTTCTCTTCTTGCAAAACACTCGGCAGACCTCCGTGCAGCCTCTAGAAGACGATGGGAGATGTTTTCTGTGCTGGCACAGTTTCTCCTTGCCAGACAGAGTGGAAAAGCTTTTTGCTAAGATGTAGACGAGAAGAGAGGCTAAAGACGAAGGTACGGTGCTCTGCAGAGCTAAGCACCGCTCCCGGACCTCTTTCGGCAGAAGACACACACTGCAGAGCACAGTGAGGGGCAGAATCGTCTTTGCGCGAAGAAGCAGCTTCTTCGTCTCCGGGAGCCGGAGAGAGCGGCAACTTCGCAAAGGTGATGAAACAAGCTGTACAACACTGCGATTGAGTGCGCAGCTTGCCAACTGAGAGAAAACAGTACCTGACCACTCTCCTGCCTTTTCTATTCACATGAACATTCGATTGCAAGCTGTTTTGGACAACTTTCTTTCTCTTCTTGCAAAACACTCGGCAGACCTCCGTGCAGCCTCTAGAACACGATGGGAGATGTTTTCTGTGCTGGCACAGTTTCTCCTTGCCAGACAGAGTGGAAAAGCTTTTAGCTAAGATGTAGACGAGAAGAGAGGCTAAAGAAGCAGGTATGGTACTCTGCAGAGCTAAGCATCGCTACTGGACCTCTTTCGGCAGAAGGCGCACACCGCAGAGCACTGTGAGCGGCAGAATCGTCTTTGCGCGAAGAAGCAGCTTCTTCGTCTCCGGGAGCCGGAGAGAGCGGCAACTTCGCAAAGGTGATGAAACAAGCTGTACAACACTGCGATTGAGTGCGCAGCTTGCCAACTGAGAGAAAACAGTACCTGACCACTCTCCTGCCTTTTCTATTCACATGAACATTCGATTGCAAGCTGTTTTGGACAACTTTCTTTCTCTTCTTGCAGAACACTCGGCAGACCTCCGTGCAGCTTCTAGAACACGATGGGAGATGTTTTCTGTTCTGGCAAAGTTTATCCTTGCCAGACAGAGTGGAAAAGCTTTTTGCTAAGATGTAGACGAGAAGAGAGGCTAAAGACGAAGGTACGGTGCTCTGCAGAGCTAAGCATCGCTCCCGGACCTCTTTCGGTAGAAGGCGCACACCGCAGAGCACTGTGAGCGGCAGAATCGTCTTTGCGCGAAGAAGCAGCTTCTTCGTCTCCGGGAGCCGGAGAGAGCGGCAACTTCGCAAAGGTGATGAAACAAGCTGTACAAAACTGCGATTGTGTGCGCAGCTTGCCAACTGAGAGAAAACAGTACCTGACAACTCTCCTGCCTTTTGTAATCACATGAACATTCGATTGCAAGCTGTTTTGGACAACTTTCTTTCTCTTCTTGCAAAACACTCGGCAGACCTCCGTGCAGCCTCTAGAACACGATGGGAGATGTTTTCTGTGCTGGCACAGTTTCTCCTTGCCAGACAGAGTGGAAAAGCTTTTTGCTAAGATGTAGACGAGAAGAGAGGCTAAAGACGAAGGTACGGTGCTCTGCAGAGCTAAGCATCGCTCCCGGACGTCTTTCGGCAGAAGGCGCACACCGCAGAGCACAGTGAACGGCAGAATCGTCTTTGCGCGAAGAAGCAGCTTCTTCGTCTCCGGCAGCCGGAGAGAGCGGCAGCTTCGCAAAGGTGATGAAAAAAGCTGTACAACACTGCGATTGTGTGCGCAGCTTGCCAACTGAGAGAAAACAGTACCTGACCACTCTCCTGCCTTTTCTATACACTTGAACATTCGATTGCAAGCTGTTTTGGACAACTTTCTTTCTCTTCTTGCAAAACACTCGGCAGACCTCCGTGCAGCCTCTAGAACACGATGGGAGATGTTTTTTGTGCTGGCACAGTTTCTCCTTGCCAGACAGAGTGGAAAAGCTTTTTGCTAAGATGTAGACGAAAGAGAGGCTAAAGACGAAGGTACGGTGCTCTGCAGAGCTAAGCACCGCTCCGGGACGTCTTTCGGCAGAAGGCGCACACCGCAGAGCACTGTGAGCGGCAGAATCGTCTTTGCGCGAAGAAGCAGCTTCTTCGTCTCCGGGAGCCGGAGAGAGCGGCAGCTTCGCAAAGGTGATGAAACAAGCTGTACAACACTGCGATTGTGTGCGCAGCTTGCCAACTGAGAGAAAACAGTACCTGACCACTCTCCTGCCTTTTCTATTCACATGAACATTCGATTGCAAGCTGTTTTGGACAACTTTCTTTCTCTTCTTGCAAAACACTCGGCAGACCTCCGTGCAGCCTCTAGAACACGATGGGAGATGTTTTCTGTGCTGGCACAGTTTCTCCTTGCCAGACAGAGTGGAAAAGCTTTTTGCTAAGATGTAGACCAGAAGAGAGGCTAAAGACGAAGGTACGGTGCTCTGCAGAGCTAAGCACCGCTCCCGGACCTCTTTCGGCAGAAGGCGCACACCGCAGAGCACAGAGAGCGGCAGAATCGTCTTTGCGCGAAGAAGCAGCTTCTTCGTCTCCGGGAGCCGGAGAGAGCGGCAGCTTCGCAAAGGTGATGAAACAAGCTGTACAACACTGCGATTGTGTGAGCAGCTTGCCAAGTGAGAGAAAACAGTACCTGACCACTCTCCTGCCTTTTCTATTCACATGAACATTCGATTGCAAGCTGTTTTGGACAACTTTCTTTCTCTTCTTGCAAAACACTCGGCAGACCTCCGTGCAGCCTCTAGAAGACGATGGGAGATGTTTTCTGTGCTGGCACAGTTTCTCCTTGCCAGACAGAGTGGAAAAGCTTTTTGCTAAGATGTAGACGAGAAGAGAGGCTAAAGACGAAGGTACGGTGCTCTGCAGAGCTAAGCACCGCTCCCGGACCTCTTTCGGCAGAAGACACACACTGCAGAGCACAGTGAGGGGCAGAATCGTCTTTGCGCGAAGAAGCAGCTTCTTCGTCTCCGGGAGCCGGAGAGAGCGGCAACTTCGCAAAGGTGATGAAACAAGCTGTACAACACTGCGATTGAGTGCGCAGCTTGCCAACTGAGAGAAAACAGTACCTGACCACTCTCCTGCCTTTTCTATTCACATGAACATTCGATTGCAAGCTGTTTTGGACAACTTTCTTTCTCTTCTTGCAAAACACTCGGCAGACCTCCGTGCAGCCTCTAGAACACGATGGGAGATGTTTTCTGTGCTGGCACAGTTTCTCCTTGCCAGACAGAGTGGAAAAGCTTTTAGCTAAGATGTAGACGAGAAGAGAGGCTAAAGAAGCAGGTATGGTACTCTGCAGAGCTAAGCATCGCTACTGGACCTCTTTCGGCAGAAGGCGCACACCGCAGAGCACTGTGAGCGGCAGAATCGTCTTTGCGCGAAGAAGCAGCTTCTTCGTCTCCGGGTGCCGAGGAGAGCGGCAACTTCGCAAAGGTGATGAAACAAGCTGTACAACACTGCGATTGTGTGCGCAGCTTGCCAACTGAGAGAAAACAGTACCTGACCACTCTCCTGCCTTTTCTATTCACATGAACATTCGATTGCAAGCTGTTTTGGACAACTTTCCTTCTCTTCTTGCAAAACACTCGGCAGACCTCCGTGCAGCTTCTAGAACACGATGGGAGATGTTTTTTGTGCTGGCACAGTTTCTCCTTGCCAGACAGAGTGGAAAAGCTTTTTGCTAAGATGTAGACGAGAAGAGAGGCTAAAGACGAGGGTACGGTGCTCTGCAGAGATAAGCACAGCTCCCGGACCTCTTTCGGCAGAAGGCGCACACCGCAGAGCACTGTGAGCGGCAGAATCGTCTTTGCGCGAAGAAGCAGCTTCTTCGTCTCCGGGAGCCGGAGAGAGCGGCAACTTCGCAAAGGTGATGAAACAAGCTGTACAACACTGCGATTGTGTGCGCAGCTTGCCAAGTGAGAGAAAACAGTACCTGACCACTCTCCTGCCTTTTCTATTCACATGAACATTCGATTGCAAGCTGTTTTGGACAACTTTCTTTCTCTTCTTGCAAAACACTCGGCAGACCTCCGTGCAGCCTCTAGAACACGATGGGAGATGTTTTTTGTGCTGGCACAGTTTCTCCTTGCCAGACAGAGTGGAAAAGCTTTTTGCTAAGATGTAGACGAGAAGAGAGGCTAAAGACGAAGGTACGGTGCTCTGCAGAGCTAAGCACCGCTCCCGGACCTCTTTCGGCAGAAGGCGCACACCGCAGAGCACTGTGAGCGGCAGAATCGTCTTTGCGCGAAGAAGCAGCTTCTTCGTCTCCGGGAGCCGGAGAGAGCGGCAACTTCGCAAGGTGATGAAACAAGCTGTACAACACTGCGATTGTGTGCGCAGCTTGGCAACTGAGAGAAAACAGTACCTGACCACTCTCCTGCCTTTTCCATTCACATGAACATTCGATTGCAAGCTGTTTTGGACAACTTTCTTTCTCTTCTTGCAAAACACTCGGCAGACCTCCGTGCAGCCTCTAGAACACGATGGGAGATGTTTTCTGTGCTGGCACAGTTTCTCCTTGCCAGACAGAGTGGAAAAGCTTTTTGCAAAGATGTAGACGTGAAGAGAGGCTAAAGACGAAGGTACGGTGCTCTGCAGAGCTAAGCACCGCTCCCGGACCTCTTCCGGCAGAAGGCGCACACCGCAGAGCACTGTGAGTGGCAGAATCGTCTTTGCGCGAAGAAGCAGCTTCTTCGTCTCCGGGAGCCGGAGAGAGCGGCAACTTCGCAAAGGTGATGAAACAAGCTGTACAACACTGCGATTGTGTGCGCAGCTTGCCAACTGAGAGAAAACAGTACCTGACCACTCTCCTGCCTTTTCTATTCACATGAACATTCGATTGCAAGCTGTTTTGGACAACTTTCTTTCTCTTCTTGCAAAACACTCGGCAGACCTCCGTGCAGCCTCTAGAACACGATGGGAGATGTTTTCTGTGCTGGCACAGTTTGTCCTTGCCAGACAGAGTGGAAAAGCTTTTAGCAAAGATGTAGACGAGAAGAGAGGCTAAAGAAGCAGGTATGGTACTCTGCAGAGCTAAGCATGGCTACTGGACCTCTTTCGGCAGAAGGCGCACACCGCAGAGCACAGTGAGCGGCAGAATCGTCTTTGCGCGAAGAAGCAGCTTCTTCGTCTCCGGGAGCCGGAGAGAGCGGCAACTTCGCAAAGGTGATGAAACAAGCTGTACAACACTGCGATTGTGTGCGCAGCTTGCCAAGTGAGAGAAAATAGTCCCTGAACACTCTCCTGACTTTTCTATTCACATGAACATTCGATTGCAAGCTGTTTTGGACAACTTTCTTTCTCTTCTTGCAAAACACTCGGCAGACCTCCGTGCAGCCTCTAGAACACGATGGGAGTTGTTTTTTGTGCTGGCACAGTTTCTCCTTGCCAGACAGAGTGGAAATCTTTTTGCTAAGATGTAGATGAGAAGAGAGGCTAAAGACGAAGGTACGGTTCTCTGCAGAGCTAAGCACAGCTCCCGGGCCTCTTTCGGCAGAAGGCGCACACCGCAGAGCACTGTGAGCGGCAGAATCGTCTTTGCGCGAAGAAGCAGCTTCTTCGTCTCCGGGAGCCGGAGAGAGCGGCAACTTCGCAAAGGTGATGAAACAAGCTGTACAACACTGCGATTGTGTGCGCAGCTTGCCAACTGAGAGAAAACAGTACCTGACCACTCTCCTGCCTTTTTTATTCACATGAACATTCGATTGCAAGCTGTTTTGGACAACTTTCTTTCTCTTCTTGCAAAACACTCGGCAGACCTCCGTGCAGCCTCTAGAACACGATGGGAGATGTTTTCTGTGCTGGCACAGTTTCTCCTTGCCAGACAGAGTGGAAAAGCTTTTTGCTAAGATGTAGACGAGAAGAGAGGCTAAAGAAGCAGGTACGGTGCTCTGCAGAGCTAAGCACCGCTCCCGTGCCTCTTTCGGCAGAAGGCGCACACCGCAGAGCACTGTGAGCGGCAGAATCGTCTTTGCGCGATGAAGCAGCTTCTTCGTCTCCGGGAGCCGGAGAGAGCGGCAACTTCGCAAAGGTGATGAAACAAGCTGTACAACACTGCGATTGTGTGCGCAGCTTGCCAACTGAGAGAAAACAGTACCTGACCACTCTCCTGCCTTTTCTATTCACATGAACATTCGATTGCAAGCTGTTTTGGACAACTTTCTTTCTCTTCTTGCAAAACACTCGGCAGACCTCCGTGCAGCCTCCAGAACACGATGGGAGATGTTTTCTGTGCTGGCACAGTTTCTCCTTGCCAGACAGAGTGGAAAAGCTTTTTGCTAAGATGTAGACGAGAAGAGAGGCTAAAGACGAAGGTACGGTGCTCTGCAGAGCTAAGCACCGCTCCCGGACGTCTTTCGGCAGAAGGCGCACACCGCAGAGCACTGTGAGCGGCAGAATCGTCTTTGCGCGAAGAAGCAGCTTCTTCGTCTCCGGGAGCCGGAGAGAGCGGCAGCTTCGCAAAGGTGATGAAACAAGCTGTACAACACTGCGATTGTGTGCGCAGCTTGCCAACTGAGAGAAAACAGTACCTGACCACTCTCCTGCCTTTTCTATTCACATGAACATTCGATTGCAAGCTGTTTTAGACAACTTTCTTTCTCTTCTTGCAAAACACTCGGCAGACCTCCGTGCAGCCTCTAGAACACGATGGGAGATGTTTTCTGTGCTGGCACAGTTTCTCCTTGCCAGACAGAGTGGAAAAGCTTTTTGCTAAGATGTAGACGAGAAGCGTGGCCAAAGAAGCACGTATGGTACTCTGCAGAGCTAAGCATCGCTCCCGGACTTCTTTCGGCAGAAGGCGCACACCGCAGAGCACAGTGAGCGGCAGAATCGTCTTTGCGCGAAGAATCAGCTTCTTCGTCTCCGGGAGCCGGAGAGAGCGGCAACTTGGCAAAGGTGATGAAACAAGCTGTACAACACTGCGATTGTGTGCGCAGCTTGCCAACTGAGAGAAAACAGTACCTGACCACTCTCCTGCCTTTTCTATTCACATGAACATTCGATTGCAAGCTGTTTTGGACAACTTTCTTTCTCTTCTTGCAAAACACTCGGCAGACCTCCGTGCAGCCTCTAGAACACGATGGGAGATGTTTTCTGTGCTGGCACAGTTTCTCCTTGCCAGACAGAGTGGAAAAGCTTTTTGCAAAGATGTAGACGAGAAGAGAGGCTAAAGACGAAGGTACGCTGCTCTGCAGAGCTAAGCACCGCTCCCGGACCTCTTTTCGGCAGAAGGCGCACACCGCAGAGCACAGTGAGCGGCAGAATCGTCTTTGCGCGAAGAAGCAGCTTCTTCGTCTCCGGGAGGCGGAGAGAGCGGCAACTTCGCAAAGGTGATGAAACAAGCTGTACAACACTGCGATTGTGTGCGCAGCTTGCCAACTGAGAGAAAACAGTACCTGACCACTCTCCTGCCTTTTCTATTCACATGAACATTCGATTGCAAGCTGTTTTGGACAACTTTCTTTCTCTTCTTGCAAAACACTCGGCAGACCTCCGTGCAGCCTCTAGAAGACGATGGGAGATGTTTTCTGTGCTGGCACAGTTTCTCCTTGCCAGACAGAGTGGAAAAGCTTTTTGCTAAGATGTTGATGAGAAGAGAGGCTAAAGACGAAGGTACGGTGCTCTGCAGAGCACCGCACAGCTCCCGGGCCTCTGTCGGCAGAAGGCGCACACCGCAGAGCACTGTGAGCGGCAGAATCGTCTTTGCGCGAAGAAGCAGCTTCTTCGTCTCCGGGAGCCGGAGAGAGCGGCAACTTGGCAAAGGTGATGAAACAAGCTGTACAACACTGCGATTGTGTGCGCAGCTTGCCAACTGAGAGAAAACAGTACCTGACCACTCTCCCGCCTTTTCTATTCACATGAACATTCGATTGCAAGCTGTTTTGGACAACTTTCTTTCTCTTCTTGCAAAACACTCGGCAGACCTCCGTGCAGCCTCTAGAAGACGATGGGGGATGTTTTCTGTGCTGGCACAGTTTCTCCTTGCCAGACAGAGTGGAAAAGCTTTTAGCTAAGATGTAGACGAGAAGAGAGGCTAAAGAAGCAGGTACGGTGCTCTGCAGAGCTAAGCACCGCTCCCGGACGTCTTTCGGCAGAAGGCGCACACCGCAGAGCACTGTGAGCGGCAGAATCGTCTTTGCGCGAAGAAGCAGCTTCTTCGTCTCCGGGAGCCGGAGAGAGCGGCAGCTTCGCAAAGGTGATGAAACAAGCTGTACAACACTGCGATTGTGTGCGCAGCTTGCCAACTGAGAGAAAACATTACCTGAACACTCTCCTGCCTTTTCTATTCACATGAACATTCGATTGGAAGCTGTTTTGGACAACTTTCTTTCTCTTCTTGCAAAACACTCGGCAGACCTCCGTGCAGCCTCTAGAACACGATGGGAGATGTTTTTTGTGCTGGCACAGTTTCTCCTTGCCAGACAGAGTGGAAAAGCTTTTTGCTAATATGTAGACGAGAAGAGAGGATAAAGACGAAGGTACGGTGCCCTGCAGAGCTAAGCACTGCTCCCGGACCTCTTTCGGCAGAAGGCGCACACCGCAGAGCACTGTGAGCGGCAGAATCGTCTTTGCGCGAAGAAGCAGCTTCCTCGTCACCGGGAGCCGGAGAGAGCGGCAACTTCGCAAAGGTGATGAAACAAGTTGAACAACACTGCGATTGTGTGCGCAGCTTGCCAAGTGAGAGAAAACAGTACCTGACCACTCTCCTGCCTTTTCTATTCACATGAACATTCGATTGCAAGCTGTTTTGGACAACTTTCCTTCTCTTCTTGCAAAACACTCGGCAGACCTCCGTGCAGCCTCTAGAAGACGATGGGAGATGTTTTCTGTGCTGGCACAGTTTCTCCTTGCCAGACAGAGTGGAAAAGCTTTTTGCTAAGATGTAGACGAGAAGAGAGGCTAAAGAAGCAGGTATGGTGCTCTGCAGAGCTAAGCACAGCTCCCGGGCCTCTTTCGGCAGTAGGCGCACACCGAAGAGCACTTTGAGCGGCAGAATCTTCTTTGCGCGAAGAAGCAGCTTCTTCGTCTCCGGGAGCCGGAGAGAGCGGCAACTTGGCAAAGGTGATGAAACAAGCTGTACAACACTGCGATTGTGTGCGCAGCTTGCCAAGTGAGAGAAAACAGTACCTGACCACTCTCCTGCCTTTTCTATTCACATGAACATTCGATTGCAAGCTGTTTTGGACAACTTTCCTTCTCTTCTTGCAAAACACTCGGCAGACCTCCGTGCAGCCTCTAGAACACGATGGGAGATGTTTTTTGTGCTGGCACAGTTTCTCCTTGCCAGACAGAGTGGAAAAGCTTTTTGCTAAGATGTAGACGAGAAGAGAGGCTAAAGACGAGGGTACGGTGCTCTGCAGAGCTAAGCACCGCTCCCGGACCTCTTTCGGCAGAAGGCGCACACCGCAGAGCACTGTGAGCGGCAGAATCGTCTTTGCGCGAAGAAGCAGCTTCTTCGTCTCCGGGAGCCGGAGAGAGCGGCAACTTGGCAAAGGTGATGAAACAAGCTGTACAACACTGCGATTGTGTGCGCAGCTTGCCAACTGAGAGAAAACAGTACCTGACCACTCTCCTGCCTTTTCTATTCACATGAACATTCGATTGCAAGCTGTTTTGGACAACTTTCTTTCTCTTCTTGCAAAACACTCGGCAGACCTCCGTGCAGCCTCTAGAACACGATGGGAGATGTTTTTTGTGCTGGCACAGTTTCTCCTTGCCAGACAGAGTGGAAAAGCTTTTTGCTAAGATGTAGACGAGAAGAGAGGCTAAAGACGAAGGTACGGTGCTCTGCAGAGCTAAGCACCGCTCCCGGACGTCTTTCGGCAGAAGGCGCACACCGCAGAGCACTGTGAGCGGCAGAATCGTCTTTGCGCGAAGAAGCAGCTTCTTCGTCTCCGGGAGCCGGAGAGAGCGGCAACTTCGCAAAGGTGATGAAACAAGCTGTACAAAACTGCGATTGTGTGCGCAGCTTGCCAACTGAGAGAAAACAGTACCTGACAACTCTCCTGCTTTTTGTAATCACATGAACATTCGATTGCAAGCTGTTTTGGACAACTTTCTTTCTCTTCTTGCAAAACACTCGGCAGACCTCCGTGCAGCCTCTAGAACACGATGGGAGATGTTTTCTGTGCTGGCACAGTTTCTCCTTGCCAGACAGAGTGGAAAAGCTTTTTGCAAAGATGTAGACGAGAAGAGAGGCTAAAGACGAAGGTACGGTGCTCTGCAGAGCTAAGCACCGCTCCCGGACCTCTTTCGGCAGAAGGCGCACACCGCAGAGCACTGTGAGCGGCAGAATCGTCTTTGCGCGAAGAAGCAGCTTCTTCGTCTCCGGGAGCCGGAGAGAGCGGCAACTTCGCAAAGGTGATGAAACAAGCTGTACAACACTGCGATTGTGTGCGCAGCTTGCCAACTGAGAGAAAACAGTACCTGACCACTCTCCTGCCTTTTCTATTCACATGAACATTCGATTGCAAGCTGTTTTGGACAACTTTCTTTCTCTTCTTGCAAAACACTCGGCAGACCTCCGTGCAGCCTCTAGAACACGATGGGAGATGTTTTGTGTGCTGGCACAGTTTGTCCTTGCCAGACAGATTGGAAAAGCTTTTAGCTAAGATGTAGACGAGAAGCGAGGCTAAAGAAGCACGTATGGTACTCTGCAGAGCTAAGCATCGCTCCCGGACCTCTTTCGGCAGAAGGCGCACACCGCAGAGCACAGTGAGCGGCAGAATCGTCTTTGCGCGAAGAAGCAGCTTCTTCGTCTCCGGGAGCCGGAGAGAGCGGCAACTTCGCAAAGGTGATGAAATAAGCTGTACAACACTGCGATTGTGTGCGCAGCTTGCCAAGTGAGAGAAAATAGTCCCTGACCACTCTCCTGCCTTTTCTATTCACATGAACATTCGATTGCAAGCTGTTTTGGACAACTTTCTTTCTCTTCTTGCAAAACACTCGGCAGACCTCCGTGCAGCCTCTAGAACACGATGGGAGATGTTTTTTGTGCTGGCACAGTTTCTCCTTGCCAGACAGAGTGAAAAAGCTTTTTGCTAAGATGTAGATGAGAAGAGAGGCTAAAGACGAAGGTACGGTGCTCTGCAGAGCTAAGCACAGCTCCCGGGCCTCTTTCGGCAGAAGGCGCACACCGCAGAGCACTGTGAGCGGAAGAATCGTCTTTGCGCGAAGAAGCAGCTTCTTCGTCTCCGGGAGCCGGAAAGAGCGGCAACTTCGCAAAGGTGATGAAACAAGCTGTACAACACTGCGATTGTGTGCGCAGCTTGCCAACGGAGAGAAAACAGTACCTGACTACTCTCCTGCCTTTTTTATTCACATGAACATTCGATTGCAAGCTGTTTTGGACAACTTTCTTTCTCTTCTTGCAAAACACTCGGCAGACCTCCGTGCAGCCTCTAGAACACGATGGGAGATGTTTTCTGTGCTGGCAAAGTTTCTCCTTGCCAGACAGAGTGGAAAAGCTTTTTGCTAAGATGTAGACGAGAAGAGAGGCTAAAGACGAAGGTACGGTGCTCTGCAGAGCTAAGCACCGCTCCCGTGCCTCTTTCGGCAGAAGGCGCACACCGCAGATCACTGTGAGCGGCAGAATCGTCTTTGCGCGATGAAGCAGCTTCTTCGTCTCCGGGAGCCGGAGAGAGCGGCAACTTCGCAAAGGTGATGAAACAAGCTGTACAACACTGCGATTGTGTGCGCAGCTTGCCAACTGAGAGAAAACAGTACCTGACCACTCTCCTGCCTTTTCTATTCACATGAACATTCGATTGCAAGCTGTTTTGGACAACTTTCTTTCTCTTCTTGCAAAACACTCGGCAGACCTCCGTGCAGCCTCTAGAACACGATGGGAGATGTTTTCTGTGCTGGCACAGTTTCTCCTTGCCAGACAGAGTGGAAAAGCTTTTTGCTAAGATGTAGACGAGAAGAGAGGCTAAAGACGAAGGTACGGTGCTCTGCAGAGCTAAGCACCGCTCCCGGACGTCTTTCGGCAGAAGGCGCACACCGCAGAGCACTGTGAGCGGCAGAATCGTCTTTGCGCGAAGAAGCAGCTTCTTCGTCTCCGGGAGCCGGAGAGAGCGGCAGCTTCGCAAAGGTGATGAAACAAGCTGTACAACACTGCGATTGTGTGCGCAGCTTGCCAACTGAGAGAAAACAGTACCTGACCACTCTCCTGCCTTTTCTATTCACATGAACATTCGATTGCAAGCTGTTTTAGACAACTTTCTTTCTCTTCTTGCAAAACACTCGGCAGACCTCCGTGCAGCCTCTAGAAGACGATGGGAGATGTTTTCTGTGCTGGCACAGTTTCTCCTTGCCAGACAGAGTGGAAAAGCTTTTTGCTAAGATGTAGACGAGAAGCGTGGCTAAAGAAGCACGTATGGTACTCTGCAGAGCTATGCATCGCTCCCGGACTTCTTTCGGCAGAAGGCGCACACCGCAGAGCACAGTGAGCGGCAGAATCCTCTTTGCGCGAAGAATCAGCTTCTTCGTCTCCGGGAGCCGGAGAGAGCGGCAACTTCGCAAAGGTGATGAAACAAGCTGTACAACACTGCGATTGTGTGCGCAGCTTGCCAACTGAGAGAAAACACTACCTGACCACTCTCCTGCCTTTTCTATTCACATGAACATTCGATTGCAAGCTGTTTTGGACAACTTTCTTTCTCTTCTTGCAAAACACTCGGCAGACCTCCGTGCAGCCTCTAGAACACGATGGGAGATGTTTTCTGTGCTGGCACAGTTTCTCCTTGCCAGACAGAGTGGAAAAGCTTTTTGCTAAGATGTAGACGAGAAGAGAGGCTAAAGACGAAGGTACGGTGCTCTGCAGAGCTAAGCACCGCTCCCGGACCTCTTTCGGCAGAAGGCGCACACCGCAGAGCACTGTGAGCGGCAGAATCGTCTTTGCGCGAAGAAGCAGCTTCTTCGTCTCCGGGAGCCGGAGAGAGCGGCAACTTCGCAAAGGTGATGAAACAAGCTGTACAACACTGCGATTGTGTGCGCAGCTTGCCAACTGAGAGAAAACAGTACCTGACCACTCTCCTGCCTTTTCTATTCACATGAACATTCGATTGCAAGCTGTTTTGGACAACTTTCTTTCTCTTCTTGCAAAACACTCGGCAGACCTCCGTGCAGCCTCTAGAACACGATGGGAGATGTTTTCTGTGCTGGCACAGTTTCTCCTTGCCAGACAGAGTGGAAAAGCTTTTTGCTAAGATGTAGACGAGAAGAGAGGCTAAAGACGAAGGTACGGTGCTCTGCAGAGCTAAGCACCGCTCCCGGACCTCTTTCGGCAGAAGGCGCACACCGCAGAGCACTGTGAGCGGAAGAATCGTCTTTGCGCGAAGAAGCAGCTTCTTCGTCTCCGGGAGCCGGAGAGAGCGGCAACTTCGCAAAGGTGATGAAACAAGCTGTACAACACTGCGATTGTGTGCGCAGCTTGCCAACTGAGAGAAAACAGTACCTGACCACTCTCCTGCCTTTTCTATTCACATGAACATTCGATTGCAAGCTGTTTTAGAAAACTTTCTTTCTCTTCTTGCAAAACACTCGGCAGACCTCCGTGCAGCCTCTAGAAGACGATGGGAGATGTTTTTTGTGCTGGCACAGTTTCTCCTTGCCAGACAGAGTGGAAAAGCTTTTTGCTAAGATGTAGACGAGAAGAGAGGCTAAAGACGAAGGTACGGTGCTCTGCAGAGCTAAGCACCGCTCCCGGACGTCTTTCGGCAGAAGGCGCACACCGCAGAGCACTGTGAGCGGCAGAATCGTCTTTGCGCGAAGAAGCAGCTTCTTCGTCTCCGGGAGCCGGAGAGAGCGGCAACTTGGCAAAGGTGATGAAACAAGCTGTACAACACTGCGATTGTGTGCGCAGCTTGCCAACTGAGAGAAAACAGTACCTGACCACTCTCCTGCCTTTTCTATTCACATGAACATTCGATTGCAAGCTGTTTTGGACAACTTTCTTTCTCTTCTTGCAAAACACTCGGCAGACCTCCGTGCAGCCTCTAGAACACGATGGGAGATGTTTTCTGTGCTGGCACAGTTTCTCCTTGCCAGACAGAGTGGAAAAGCTTTTTGCTAAGATGTAGACGAGAAGAGAGGCTAAAGACGAAGGTACGGTGCTCTGCAGAGCTAAGCACCGCTCCCGGACCTCTTTCGGCAGAAGGCGCACACCGCAGAGCACTGTGAGCGGCAGAATCGTCTTTGCGCGAAGAAGCAGCTTCTTCGTCTCCGGGAGCCGGAGAGAGCGGCAGCTTCGCAAAGGTGATGAAACAAGCTGTACAACACTGCGATTGTGTGCGCAGCTTGCCAACTGAGAGAAAACAGTACCTGACCACTCACCTGCCTTTTCTATTCACATGAACATTCGATTGCAAGCTGTTTTGGACAACTTTCTTTCTCTTCTTGCAAAACACTCGGCAGACCTCCGTGCAGCCTCTAGAACACGATGGGAGATGTTTTGTGTGCTGGCACAGTTTCTCCTTGCCAGACAGAGTGGAAAAGCTTTTTGCTAAAATATAGACGTGAAGAGACGCTAAAGAAGCACGTATGGTACTCTGCAGATCTAAGCACCGCTCCCGGACCTCTTTCGGCAGAAGACACACACCGCAGAGCACTGTGAGCGGAAGAATCGTCTTTGCGCGAAGAAGCAGCTTCTTCGTCTCCGGGAGCCGGAGAGAGCGGCAACTTCGCAAAGGTGATGAAACAAGCTGTACAACACTGCGATTGTGTGCGCAGCTTGCCAACTGAGAGAAAACAGTACCTGACCACTCTCCTGCCTTTTCTATTCACATGAACATTCGATTGCAAGCTGTTTTGGACAACTTTCTTTCTCTTCTTGCAAAAAACTCGGCAGACCTCCGTGCAGCCTCTAGAACACGATGGGAGATGTTTTCTGTGCTGGCACAGTTTCTCCTTGCCAGACAGAGTGGAAAAGATTTTTGCTAAGATGTAGACGAGAAGAGAGGCTAAAGATGAAGGTACGGTGCTCTGCAGAGCTAAGCACCGCTCCCGTGCCTCTTTCGGCAGAAGGCGCACACCGCAGAGCACTGTGAGCGGCAGAATCGTCTTTGCGCGATGAAGCAGCTTCTTCGTCTCCGGGAGCCGGAGAGAGCGGCAACTTCGCAAAGGTGATGAAACAAGCTGTACAACACTGCGATTGTGTGCGCAGCTTGCCAACTGAGAGAAAACAGTACCTGACCACTCTCCTGCCTTTTCTATTCACATGAACATTCGATTGCAAGCTGTTTTGGACAACTTTCTTTCTCTTCTTGCAAAACACTCGGCAGACCTCCGTGCAGCCTCCAGAACACGATGGGAGATGTTTTCTGTGCTGGCACAGTTTCTCCTTGCCAGACAGAGTGGAAAAGCTTTTTGCTAAGATGTAGACGAGAAGAGAGGCTAAAGACGAAGGTACGGTGCTCTGCAGAGCTAAGCACCGCTCCCGGACGTCTTTCGGCAGAAGGCGCACACCGCAGAGCACTGTGAGCGGCAGAATCGTCTTTGCGCGAAGAAGCAGCTTCTTCGTCTCCGGGAGCCGGAGAGAGCGGCAGCTTCGCAAAGGTGATGAAACAAGCTGTACAACACTGCGATTGTGTGCGCAGCTTGCCAAGTGAGAGAAAACAGTACCTGACCACTCTCCTGCCTTTTCTATTCACATGAACATTCGATTGCAAGCTGTTTTGGACAACTTTCTTTCTCTTCTTGCAAAACACTCGGCAGACCTCCGTGCAGCCTCTAGAAGACGATGGGAGATGTTTTCTGTGCTGGCACAGTTTCTCCTTGCCAGACAGAGTGGAAAAGCTTTTTGCTAAGATGTAGACGAGAAGCGTGGCTAAAGAAGCACGTATGGTACTCTGCAGAGCTAAGCATCGCTCCCGGACTTCTTTCGGCAGAAGGCGCACACCGCAGAGCACAGTGAGCGGCAGAATCGTCTTTGCGCGAAGAATCAGCTTCTTCGTCTCCGGGAGCCGGAGAGAGCGGCAACTTCGCAAAGGTGATGAAACAAGCTGTACAACACTGCGATTGTGTGCGCAGCTTGCCAACTGAGAGAAAACAGTACCTGACCACTCTCCTGCCTTTTCTATTCACATGAACATTCGATTGCAAGCTGTTTTGGACAACTTTCTTTCTCTTCTTGCAAAACACTCGGCAGACCTCCGTGCAGCCTCTAGAACACGATGGGAGATGTTTTCTGTGCTGGCACAGTTTCTCCTTGCCAGACAGAGTGGAAAAGCTTTTTGCAAAGATGTAGACGAGAAGAGAGGCTAAAGACGAAGGTACGCTGCTCTGCAGAGCTAAGCACCGCTCCCGGACCTCTTTTCGGCAGAAGGCGCACACCGCAGAGCACAGTGAGCGGCAGAATCGTCTTTGCGCGAAGAAGCAGCTTCTTCGTCTCCGGGAGGCGGAGAGAGCGGCAACTTCGCAAAGGTGATGAAACAAGCTGTACAACACTGCGATTGTGTGCGCAGCTTGCCAACTGAGAGAAAACAGTACCTGACCACTCTCCTGCCTTTTCTATTCACATGAACATTCGATTGCAAGCTGTTTTGGACAACTTTCTTTCTCTTCTTGCAAAACACTCGGCAGACCTCCGTGCAGCCTCTAGAAGACGATGGGAGATGTTTTCTGTTCTGGCACAGTTTCTCCTTGCCAGACAGAGTGGAAAAGCTTTTTGCTAAGATGTAGATGAGAAGAGAGGCTAAAGACGAAGGTACGGTGCTCTGCAGAGCACCGCACAGCTCCCGGGCCTCTGTCGGCAGAAGGCGCACACCGCAGAGCACTGTGAGCGGCAGAATCGTCTTTGCGCGAAGAAGCAGCTTCTTCGTCTCCGGGAGCCGGAGAGAGCGGCAACTTGGCAAAGGTGATGAAACAAGCTGTACAACACTGCGATTGTGTGCGCAGCTTGCCAACTGAGAGAAAACAGTACCTGACCACTCTCCTGCCTTTTCTATTCACATGAACATTCGATTGCAAGCTGTTTTGGACAACTTTCTTTCTCTTCTTGCAAAACACTCGGCAGACCTCCGTGCAGCCTCTAGAACACGATGGGAGATGTTTTCTGTGCTGGCACAGTTTCTCCTTGCCAGACAGAGTGGAAAAGCTTTTTGCTAAGATGTAGACGAGAAGAGAGGCTAAAGAAGCAGGTACGGTGCTCTGCAGAGCTAAGCACCGCTCCCGGACGTCTTTCGGCAGAAGGCGCACACCGCAGAGCACTGTGAGCGGCAGAATCGTCTTTGCGCGAAGAAGCAGCTTCTTCGTCTCCGGGAGCCGGAGAGAGCGGCAGCTTCGCAAAGGTGATGAAACAAGCTGTACAACACTGCGATTGTGTGCGCAGCTTGCCAACTGAGAGAAAACATTACCTGAACACTCTCCTGCCTTTTCTATTCACATGAACATTCGATTGGAAGCTGTTTTGGACAACTTTCTTTCTCTTCTTGCAAAACACTCGGCAGACCTCCGTGCAGCCTCTAGAACACGATGGGAGATGTTTTTTGTGCTGGCACAGTTTCTCCTTGCCAGACAGAGTGGAAAAGCTTTTTGCTAAGTTATAGACGAGAAGAGAGGATAAAGACGAAGGTACGGTGCCCTGCAGAGCTAAGCACTGCTCCCGGACCTCTTTCGGCAGAAGGCGCACACCGCAGAGCACTGTGAGCGGCAGAATCGTCTTTGCGCGAAGAAGCAGCTTCCTCGTCACCGGGAGCCGGAGAGAGCGGCAACTTCGCAAAGGTGATGAAACAAGTTGAACAACACTGCGATTGTGTGCGCAGCTTGCCAAGTGAGAGAAAACAGTACCTGACCACTCTCCTGCCTTTTCTATTCACATGAACATTCGATTGCAAGCTGTTTTGGACAACTTTCCTTCTCTTCTTGCAAAACACTCGGCAGACCTCCGTGCAGCCTCTAGAAGACGATGGGAGATGTTTTCTGTGCTGGCACAGTTTCTCCTTGCCAGACAGAGTGGAAAAGCTTTTTGCTAAGATGTAGACGAGAAGAGAGGCTAAAGAAGCAGGTATGGTGCTCTGCAGAGCTAAGCACAGCTCCCGGGCCTCTTTCGGCAGTAGGCGCACACCGAAGAGCACTGTGAGCGGCAGAATCTTCTTTGCGCGAAGAATCCGCTTCTTCGTCTCCGGGAGCCGGAGAGAGCGGCAACTTCGCAAAGGTGATGAAACAAGCTGTACAACACTGCGATTGTGTGCGCAGCTTGCCAAGTGAGAGAAAACAGTACCTGACCACTCTCCTGCCTTTTCTATTCACATGAACATTCGATTGCAAGCTGTTTTGGACAACTTTCTTTCTCTTCTTGCAAAACACTCGGCAGACCTCCGTGCAGCCTCTAGAACACGATGGGAGATGTTTTTTGTGCTGGCACAGTTTCTCCTTGCCAGACAGAGTGGAAAAGCTTTTTGCTAAGATGTAGACGAGAAGAGAGGCTAAAGACGAGGGTACGGTGCTCTGCAGAGCTAAGCACAGCTCCCGGACCTCTTTCGGCAGAAGGCGCACACCGCAGAGCACTGTGAGCGGCAGAATCGTCTTTGCGCGAAGAAGCAGCTTCTTCGTCTCCGGGAGCCGGAGAGAGCGGCAACTTCGCAAAGGTGATGAAACAAGCTGTACAACACTGCGATTGTGTGCGCAGCTTGCCAAGTGAGAGAAAACAGTACCTGACCACTCTCCTGCCTTTTCTATTCACATGAACATTCGATTGCAAGCTGTTTTGGACAACTTTCTTTCTCTTCTTGCAAAACACTCAGCAGACCTCCGTGCAGCCTCTAGAACACGATGGGAGATGTTTTGTGTGCTGGCACATTTTGTCCTTGCCAGACAGAGTGGAAAAGCTTTTAGCTAAGATGTAGACGAGAAGCGAGGCTAAAGAAGCACGTATGGTACTCTGCAGAGCTAAGCATCGCTCCCGGACCTCTTTCGGCAGAAGGCGCACACCGCAGAGCACTGTGAGCGGCAGAATCGTCTTTGCGCGAAGAAGCAGCTTCTTCGTCTCCGGGAGCCGGAGAGAGCGGCAACTTCGCAAAGGTGATGAAATAAGCTGTACAACACTGCGATTGTGTGCGCAGCTTGCCAAGTGAGAGAAAATAGTCCCTGACCACTCTCCTGCCTTTTTTATTCACATGAACATTCGATTGCAAGCTGTTTTGGACAACTTTCTTTCTCTTCTTGCAAAACACTCGGCAGACCTCCGTGCAGCCTCTAGAACACGATGGGAGATGTTTTCTGTGCTGGCAAAGTTTCTCCTTGCCAGACAGAGTGGAAAAGCTTTTTGCTAAGATGTAGACGAGAAGAGAGGCTAAAGACGAAGGTACGGTGCTCTGCAGAGCTAAGCACCGCTCCCGTGCCTCTTTCGGCAGAAGGCGCACACCGCAGAGCACTGTGAGCGGCAGAATCGTCTTTGCGCGATGAAGCAGCTTCTTCGTCTCCGGGAGCCGGAGAGAGCGGCAACTTCGCAAAGGTGATGAAACAAGCTGTACAACACTGCGATTGTGTGCGCAGCTTGCCAACTGAGAGAAAACAGTACCTGACCACTCTCCTGCCTTTTCTATTCACATGAACATTCGATTGCAAGCTGTTTTGGACAACTTTCTTTCTCTTCTTGCAAAACACTCGGCAGACCTCCGTGCAGCCTCTAGAAGACGATGGGAGATGTTTTCTGTGCTGGCACAGTTTCTCCTTGCCAGACAGAGTGGAAAAGCTTTTTGCTAAGATGTAGACGAGAAGCGTGGCTAAAGAAGCACGTATGGTACTCTGCAGAGCTAAGCATCGCTCCCGGACTTCTTTCGGCAGAAGGCGCACACCGCAGAGCACAGTGAGCGGCAGAATCGTCTTTGCGCGAAGAATCAGCTTCTTCGTCTCCGGGAGCCGGAGAGAGCGGCAACTTCGCAAAGGTGATGAAACAAGCTGTACAACACTGCGATTGTGTGCGCAGCTTGCCAACTGAGAGAAAACACTACCTGACCACTCTCCTGCCTTTTCTATTCACATGAACATTCGATTGCAAGCTGTTTTGGACAACTTTCTTTCTCTTCTTGCAAAACACTCGGCAGACCTCCGTGCAGCCTCTAGAACACGATGGGAGATGTTTTCTGTGCTGGCACAGTTTCTCCTTGCCAGACAGAGTGGAAAAGCTTTTTGCTAAGATGTAGACGAGAAGAGAGGCTAAAGACGAAGGTACGGTGCTCTGCAGAGCTAAGCACCGCTCCCGGACCTCTTTCGGCAGAAGGCGCACACCGCAGAGCACTGTGAGCGGCAGAATCGTCTTTGCGCGAAGAAGCAGCTTCTTCGTCTCCGGGAGCCGGAGAGAGCGGCAACTTCGCAAAGGTGATGAAACAAGCTGTACAACACTGCGATTGTGTGCGCAGCTTGCCAACTGAGAGAAAACAGTACCTGACCACTCTCCTGCCTTTTCTATTCACATGAACATTCGATTGCAAGCTGTTTTGGACAACTTTCTTTCTCTTCTTGCAAAACACTCGGCAGACCTCCGTGCAGCCTCTAGAACACGATGGGAGATGTTTTCTGTGCTGGCACAGTTTCTCCTTGCCAGACAGAGTGGAAAAGCTTTTTGCTAAGATGTAGACGAGAAGAGAGGCTAAAGACGAAGGTACGGTGCTCTGCAGAGCTAAGCACCGCTCCCGGACCTCTTTCGGCAGAAGGCGCACACCGCAGAGCACTGTGAGCGGAAGAATCGTCTTTGCGCGAAGAAGCAGCTTCTTCGTCTCCGGGAGCCGGAGAGAGCGGCAACTTGGCAAAGGTGATGAAACAAGCTGTACAACACTGCGATTGTGTGCGCAGCTTGCCAACTGAGAGAAAACAGTACCTGACCACTCTCCTGCCTTTTCTATTCACATGAACATTCGATTGGAAGCTGTTTTGGACAACTTTCTTTCTCTTCTTGCAAAACACTCGGCAGACCTCCGTGCAGCCTCTAGAAGACGATGGGAGATGTTTTCTGTGCTGGCACAGTTTCTCCTTGCCAGACAGAGTGGAAAAGCTTTTTGCTAAGATGTAGACGAGAAGAGAGGCTAAAGACGAAGGTACGGTGCTCTGCAGAGCTAAGCACCGCTCCCGGACCTCTTTCGGCAGAAGGCGCACACCGCAGAGCACAGTGAGCGGCAGAATCGTCTTTGCGCGAAGAAGCAGCTTCTTCGTCTCCGGGAGCCGGAGAGAGCGGCAACTTCGCAAAGGTGATGAAACAAGCTGTACAACACTGCGATTGTGTGCGCAGCTTGCCAACTGAGAGAAAACAGTACCTGACCACTCTCCTGCCTTTTCTATTCACATGAACATTCGATTGCAAGCTGTTTTGGACAACTTTCTTTCTCTTCTTGCAAAACACTCGGCAGACCTCCGTGCAGCCTCTAGAACACGATGGGAGATGTTTTGTGTGCTGGCACAGTTTCTCCTTGCCAGACAGAGTGGAAAAGCTTTTTGCTAAGATGTAGACGAGAAGAGAGGCTAAAGACGAAGGTACGGTGCTCTGCAGAGCTAAGCACCGCTCCCGGACCTCTTTCGGCAGAAGGCGCACACCGCAGAGCACAGTGAGCGGCAGAATCGTCTTTGCGCGAAGAAGCAGCTTCTTCGTCTCCGGGAGCCGGAGAGAGCGGCAGCTTCGCAAAGGTGATGAAACAAGCTGTACAACACTGCGATTGTGTGCGCAGCTTGCCAACTGAGAGAAAACAGTACCTGACCACTCTCCTGCCTTTTCTATTCACATGAACATTCGATTGCAAGCTGTTTTGGACAACTTTCTTTCTCTTCTTGCAAAAAACTCGGCAGACCTCCGTGCAGCCTCTAGAACACGATGGGAGATGTTTTTTGTGCTGGCACAGTTTCTCCTTGCCAGACAGAGTGGAAAAGCTTTTTGCTAAGATGTAGACGAGAAGAGAGGCTAAAGATGAAGGTACGGTGCTCTGCAGAGCTAAGCACCGCTCCCGGGCCTCTTTCGGCAGAAGGCGCACACCGGAGAGCACTATGAGCGGCCGAATCGTCTTTGCGCGAAGAAGCAGCTTCTTCGTCTCCGGGAGGCGGAGAGAGCGGCAACTTCGCAAAGGTGATAAAACAAGCTGTACAACACTGCGATTGTGTGCGCAGCTTGCCAACTGAGAGAAAACAGTACCTGACCACTCTCCTGCCTTTTCTATTCACATGAACATTCGATTGCAAGCTGTTTTGGACAACTTTCTTTCTCTTCTTGCAAAACACTCGGCAGACCTCCGTGCAGCCTCTAGAAGACGATGGGAGATGTTTTCTGTGCTGGCAAAGTTTCTCCTTGCCAGACAGAGTGGAAAAGCTCTTTGCTAAGATGTAGACGAGAAGAGAGGCTAAAGACGAAGGTACGGTGCTCTGCAGAGCTAAGCTCCGCTCGCGGACGTCTTTCGGCAGAAGGCGCACACCGCAGAGCACTGTGAGCGGCAGAATCGTCTTTGCGCGAAGAAGCAGCTTCTTCGTCTCCGGGAGCCGGAGAGAGCGGCAACTTCGCAAAGGTGATGAAACAAGCTGTACAACACTGCGATTGTGTGCGCAGCTTGCCAACTGAGAGAAAACAGTACCTGACCACTCTCCTGCCTTTTCTATTCACATGAACATTCGATTGCAAGCTGTTTTGGACAACTTTCTTTCTCTTCTTGCAAAACACTCGGCAGACCTCCGTGCAGCCTCTAGAACACGATGGGAGATGTTTTTTGTGCTGGCACAGTTTCTCCTTGCCAGACAGAGTGGAAAAGCTTTTTGCTAAGATGTAGATGAGAAGCGAGGCTAAAGAAGCACGTATGGTACTCTGCAGAGCTAAGCATCGCTCCCGGACCTCTTTGGGCAGAAGGCGCACACCGCAGAGCACTGTGAGCGGCAGAATCGTCTTTGCGCGAAGAAGCAGCTTCTTCGTCTCCGGGAGCCGGAGAGAGCGGCAACTTCGCAAAGGTGATGAAACAAGCTGTACAACACTGCGATTGTGTGCGCAGCTTGCCAAGTGGGAGAAAACAGTACCTGAACACTCTCCTGCCTTTTCTATTCACATGAACATTCGATTGCAAGCTGTTTTGGACAACTTTCTTTCTCTTCTTGCAAAACACTCGGCAGACCTCCGTGCAGCCTCTAGAACACGATGGGAGATGTTTTCTGTGCTGGCACAGTTTCTCCTTGCCAGACAGAGTGGAAAAGCTTTTTGCTAAGATGTAGACGAGAAGAGAGACTAAAGACGAAGGTACGGTGCTCTGCAGAGCTAAGCACAGCTCCCGTGCCTCTTTCGGCAGAAGGCGCACACCGCAGAGCACTGTGAGCGGCAGAATCGTCTTTGCGCGAAGAAGCAGCTTCTTCGTCTCCGGGAGCCGGAGAGAGCGGCAACTTCGCAAAGGTGATGAAACAAGCTGTACAAAACTGCGATTGTGTGCGCAGCTTGCCAACTGAGAGAAAACAGTACCTGACCACTCTCCTGCCTTTCTATTCACATGATCATTCGATTGCAAGCTGTTTTGGACAACTTTCTTTCTCTTCTTGCAAAACACTCGGCAGACCTCCGTGCAGCCTCTAGAACACGATGGGAGATGTTTTCTGTGCTGGCACAGTTTCTCCTTGCCAGACAGAGTGGAAAAGCTTTTTGCTAAGATGTAGACGAGAAGAGAGGCTAAAGACGAAGGTACGGTGCTCTGCAGAGCTAAGCACAGCTCCCGTGCCTCTTTCGGCAGAAGGCGCACACCGCAGAGCACTGTGAGCGGCAGAATCGTCTTTGCGCGAAGAAGCAGCTTCTTCGTCTCCGGGAGCCGGAGAGAGCGGCAACTTCGCAAAGGTGATGAAACAAGCTGTACAACACTGCGATTGTGTGCGCAGCTTGCCAACTGAGAGAAAACAGTACCTGACCACTCTCCTGCCTTTTCTATTCACATGAACATTCGATTGCAAGCTGTTTTGGACAACTTTCTTTCTCTTCTTGCAAAACACTCGGCAGACCTCCGTGCAGCTTCTAGAACACGATGGGAGATGTTTTCTGTGCTGGCACAGTTTCTCCTTGCCAGACAGAGTGGAAAAGCTTTTTGCTAAGATGTAGACGAGAAGAGAGGCTAAAGACGAAGGTACGGTGCTCTGCAGAGCTAAGCACTGCTCCCGGACCTCTTTCGGCAGAAGGCGCACACCGCAGAGCACTGGGAGCGGCAGAATCGTCTTTGCGCGAAGAAGCAGCTTCTTCGTCTCCGGGAGCCGGAGAGAGCGGCAGCTTCGCAAAGGTGATGAAACAAGCTGTACAACACTGCGATTGTGTGCGCAGCTTGCCAACTGAGAGAAAACAGTACCTGACCACTCTCCTGCCTTTTCTATACACTTGAACATTCGATTGCAAGCTGTTTTGGACAACTTTCTTTCTCTTCTTGCAAAACACTCGGCAGACCTCCGTACAGCCTCCAGAACACGATGGGAGATGTTTTCTGTGCTGGCACAGTTTCTCCTTGCCAGACAGAGTGGAAAAGCTTTTTGCTAAGATGTAGACGAGAAGAGAGGCTAAAGACGAAGGTACGGTGCTCTGCAGAGCTAAGCACAGCTCCCGGGCCTCTGTCGGCAGAAGGCGCACACCGCAGAGCACTGTGAGCGGCAGAATCGTCTTTGCGCGAAGAAGCAGCTTCTTCGTCTCCGGGAGCCGGAGAGAGCGGCAACTTGGCAAAGGTGATGAAACAAGCTGTACAACACTGCGATTGTGTGCGCAGCTTGCCAACTGAGAGAAAACAGTACCTGAGCACTCTCCTGCCTTTTCTATTCACATGAACATTCGATTGCAAGCTGTTTTGGACAACTTTCTTTCTCTTCTTGCAAAACACTCGGCAGACCTCCGTGCAGCCTCTAGAACACGATGGGAGATGTTTTCTGTGCTGGCACAGTTTCTCCTTGCCAGACAGAGTGGAAAAGCTTTTTGCTAAGATGTAGACGAGAAGAGAGGCTAAAGAAGCAGGTACGGTGCTCTGCAGAGCTAAGCACCGCTCCCGGACGTCTTTCGGCAGAAGGCGCACACCGCAGAGCACTGTGAGCGGCAGAATCGTCTTTGCGCGAAGAAGCAGCTTCTTCGTCTCCGGGAGCCGGAGAGAGCGGCAGCTTCGCAAAGGTGATGAAACAAGCTGTACAACACTGCGATTGTGTGCGCAGCTTGCCAAGTGAGAGAAAACATTACCTGAACACTCTCCTGCCTTTTCTATTCACATGAACATTCGATTGGAAGCTGTTTTGGACAACTTTCTTTCTCTTCTTGCAAAACACTCGGCAGACCTCCGTGCAGCCTCTAGAACACGATGGGAGATGTTTTTTGTGCTGGCACAGTTTCTCCTTGCCAGACAGAGTGGAAAAGCTTTTTGCTAAGATGTAGACGAGATGAGAGGATAAAGACGAAGGTACGGTGCCCTGCAGAGCTAAGCACTGCTCCCGGACCTCTTTCGGCAGAAGGCGCACACCGCAGAGCACTGTGAGCGGCAGAATCGTCTTTGCGCGAAGAAGCAGCTTCCTCGTCACCGGGAGCCGGAGAGAGCGGCAACTTCGCAAAGGTGATGAAACAAGTTGAACAACACTGCGATTGTGTGCGCAGCTTGCCAAGTGAGAGAAAACAGTACCTGACCACTCTCCTGCCTTTTCTATTCACATGAACATTCGATTGCAAGCTGTTTTGGACAACTTTCCTTCTCTTCTTGCAAAACACTCGGCAGACCTCCGTGCAGCCTCTAGAACACGATGGGAGATGTTTTCTGTGCTGGCACAGTTTCTCCTTGCCAGACAGAGTGGAAAAGCTTTTTGCTAAGATGTAGACGAGAAGAGAGGCTAAAGAAGCAGGTATGGTGCTCTGCAGAGCTAAGCACAGCTCCCGGGCCTCTTTCGGCAGTAGGCGCACACCGAAGAGCACTGTGAGCGGCAGAATCTTCTTTGCGCGAAGAATCCGCTTCTTCGTCTCCGGGAGCCGGAGAGAGCGGCAACTTCGCAAAGGTGATGAAACAAGCTGTACAACACTGCGATTGTGTGCGCAGCTTGCCAAGTGAGAGAAAACAGTACCTGACCACTCTCCTGCCTTTTCTATTCACATGAACATTCGATTGCAAGCTGTTTTGGACAACTTTCCTTCTCTTCTTGCAAAACACTCGGCAGACCTCCGTGCAGCCTCTAGAACACGATGGGAGATGTTTTTTGTGCTGGCACAGTTTCTCCTTGCCAGACAGAGTGGAAAAGCTTTTTGCTAAGATGTAGACGAGAAGAGAGGCTAAAGACGAGGGTACGGTGCTCTGCAGAGCTAAGCACAGCTCCCGGACCTCTTTCGGCAGAAGGCGCACACCGCAGAGCACTGTGAGCGGCAGAATCGTCTTTGCGCGAAGAAGCAGCTTCTTCGTCTCCGGGAGCCGGAGAGAGCGGCAACTTGGCAAAGGTGATGAAACAAGCTGTACAACACTGCGATTGTGTGCGCAGCTTGCCAACTGAGAGAAAACAGTACCTGACCACTCTCCTGCCTTTTCTATTCACATGAACATTCGATTGCAAGCTGTTTTGGACAACTTTCTTTCTCTTCTTGCAAAACACTCGGCAGACCTCCGTGCAGCCTCTAGAACACGATGGGAGATGTTTTTTGTGCTGGCACAGTTTCTCCTTGCCAGACAGAGTGGAAAAGCTTTTTGCTAAGATGTAGACGAGAAGAGAGGCTAAAGACGAAGGTACGGTGCTCTGCAGAGCTAAGCACCGCTCCCGGACGTCTTTCGGCAGAAGGCGCACACCGCAGAGCACTGTGAGCGGCAGAATCGTCTTTGCGCGAAGAAGCAGCTTCTTCGTCTCCGGCAGCCGGAGAGAGCGGCAACTTCGCAAAGGTGATGAAACAAGCTGTACAAAACTGCGATTGTGTGCGCAGCTTGCCAACTGAGAGAAAACAGTACCTGACAACTCTCCTGCCTTTTGTAATCACATGAACATTCGATTGCAAGCTGTTTTGGACAACTTTCTTTCTCTTCTTGCAAAACACTCGGCAGACCTCCGTGCAGCCTCTAGAACACGATGGGAGATGTTTTCTGTGCTGGCACAGTTTCTCCTTGCCAGACAGAGTGGAAAAGCTTTTTGCAAAGATGTAGACGAGAAGAGAGGCTAAAGACGAAGGTACGCTGCTCTGCAGAGCTAAGCACCGCTCCCGGACCTCTTTCTGCAGAAGGCGCACACCGCAGAGCACTGTGAGCGGCAGAATCGTCTTTGCGCGAAGAAGCAGCTTCTTCGTCTCCGGGAGCCGGAGAGAGCGGCAACTTCGCAAAGGTGATGAAACAAGCTGTACAACACTGCGATTGTGTGCGCAGCTTGCCAACTGAGAGAAAACAGTACCTGACCACTCTCCTGCCTTTTCTATACACATGAACATTCGATTGCAAGCTGTTTTGGACAACTTTCTTTCTCTTCTTGCAAAACACTCAGCAGACCTCCGTGCAGCCTCTAGAACACGATGGGAGATGTTTTGTGTGCTGGCACAGTTTGTCCTTGCCAGACAGATTGGAAAAGCTTTTAGCTAAGATGTAGACGAGAAGCGAGGCTAAAGAAGCACGTATGGTACTCTGCAGAGCTAAGCATCGCTCCCGGACCTCTTTCGGCAGAAGGCGCACACCGCAGAGCACAGTGAGCGGCAGAATCGTCTTTGCGCGAAGAAGCAGCTTCTTCGTCTCCGGGAGCCGGAGAGAGCGGCAACTTCGCAAAGGTGATGAAATAAGCTGTACAACACTGCGATTGTGTGCGCAGCTTGCCAAGTGAGAGAAAATAGTCCCTGACCACTCTCCTGCCTTTTCTATTCACATGAACATTCGATTGCAAGCTGTTTTGGACAACTTTCTTTCTCTTCTTGCAAAACACTCGGCAGACCTCCGTGCAGCCTCTAGAACACGATGGGAGATGTTTTCTGTGCTGGCACAGTTTCTCCTTGCCAGACAGAGTGAAAAAGCTTTTTGCTAAGATCTAGATGAGAAGAGAGGCTAAAGACGAAGGTACGGTGCTCTGCAGAGCTAAGCACAGCTCCCGGGCCTCTTTCGGCAGAAGGCGCACACCGCAGAGCACTGTGAGCGGAAGAATCGTCTTTGCGCGAAGAAGCAGCTTCTTCGTCTCCGGGAGCCGGAAAGAGCGGCAACTTCGCAAAGGTGATGAAACAAGCTGTACAACACTGCGATTGTGTGCGCAGCTTGCCAAGTGAGAGAAAACAGTACCTGACTACTCTCCTGCCTTTTTTATTCACATGAACATTCGATTGCAAGCTGTTTTGGACAACTTTCTTTCTCTTCTTGCAAAACACTCGGCAGACCTCCGTGCAGCCTCTAGAACACGATGGGAGATGTTTTCTGTGCTGGCAAAGTTTCTCCTTGCCAGACAGAGTGGAAAAGCTTTTTGCTAAGATGTAGACGAGAAGAGAGGCTAAAGACGAAGGTACGGTGCTCTGCAGAGCTAAGCACCGCTCCCGTGCCTCTTTCGGCAGAAGGCGCACACCGCAGAGCACTGTGAGCGGCAGAATCGTCTTTGCGCGATGAAGCAGCTTCTTCGTCTCCGGGAGCCGGAGAGAGCGGCAACTTCGCAAAGGTGATGAAACAAGCTGTACAACACTGCGATTGTGTGCGCAGCTTGCCAACTGAGAGAAAACAGTACCTGACCACTCTCCTGCCTTTTCTATTCACATGAACATTCGATTGCAAGCTGTTTTGGACAACTTTCTTTCTCTTCTTGCAAAACACTCGGCAGACCTCCGTGCAGCCTCTAGAAGACGATGGGAGATGTTTTCTGTGCTGGCACAGTTTCTCCTTGCCAGACAGAGTGGAAAAGCTTTTTGCTAAGATGTAGACGAGAAGAGAGGCTAAAGACGAAGGTACGGTGCTCTGCAGAGCTAAGCACCGCTCCCGGACGTCTTTCGGCAGAAGGCGCACACCGCAGAGCACTGTGAGCGGAAGAATCGTCTTTGCGCGAAGAAGCAGCTTCTTCGTCTCCGGGAGCCGGAGAGAGCGGCAGCTTCGCAAAGGTGATGAAACAAGCTGTACAACACTGCGATTGTGTGCGCAGCTTGCCAACTGAGAGAAAACAGTACCTGACCACTCTCCTGCCTTTTCTATTCACATGAACATTCGATTGCAAGCTGTTTTAGACAACTTTCTTTCTCTTCTTGCAAAACACTCGGCAGACCTCCGTGCAGCCTCTAGAAGACGATGGGAGATGTTTTCTGTGCTGGCACAGTTTCTCCTTGCCAGACAGAGTGGAAAAGCTTTTTGCTAAAATGTAGACGAGAAGAGAGGCTAAAGACGAAGGTACGGTGCTCTGCAGAGCTAAGCACCGCTCCCGGACCTCTTTCGGCAGAAGGCGCACACCGCAGAGCACTGTGAGCGGCAGAATCGTCTTTGCGCGAAGAAGCAGCTTCTTCGTCTCCGGGAGGCGGAGAGAGCGGCAACTTGGCAAAGGTGATGAAACAAGCTGTACAACACTGCGATTGTGTGCGCAGCTTGCCAACTGAGAGAAAACACTACCTGACCACTCTCCTGCCTTTTCTATTCACATGAACATTCGATTGGAAGCTGTTTTGGACAACTTTCTTTCTCTTCTTGCAAAACACTCGGCAGACCTCCGTGCAGCCTCTAGAACACGATGGGAGATGTTTTCTGTGCTGGCACAGTTTCTCCTTGCCAGACAGAGTGGAAAAGCTTTTTGCTAAGATGTAGACGAGAAGAGAGGCTAAAGACGAAGGTACGGTGCTCTGCAGAGCTAAGCACCGCTCCCGGACGTCTTTCGGCAGAAGGCGCACACCGCAGAGCACTGTGAGCGGCAGAATCGTCTTTGCGCGAAGAAGCAGCTTCTTCGTCTCCGGGAGCCGGAGAGAGCGGCAGCTTCGCAAAGGTGATGAAACAAGCTGTACAACACTGCGATTGTGTGCGCAGCTTGCCAAGTGAGAGAAAACAGTACCTGACCACTCTCCTGCCTTTTCTATTCACATGAACATTCGATTGCAAGCTGTTTTGGACAACTTTCTTTCTCTTCTTGCAAAACACTCGGCAGACCTCCGTGCAGCCTCTAGAAGACGATGGGAGATGTTTTCTGTGCTGGCACAGTTTCTCCTTGCCAGACAGAGTGAAAAAGCTTTTTGCTAAGATGTAGACGAGAAGAGAGGCTAAAGACGAAGGTACGGTGCTCTGCAGAGCTAAGCACAGCTCCCGGGCCTCTTTCGGCCGAAGGCGCACACCGCAGAGCACTGTGAGCGGAAGAATCGTCTTTGCGCGAAGAAGCAGCTTCTTCGTCTCCGGGAGCCGGAAAGAGCGGCAACTTCGCAAAGGTGATGAAACAAGCTGTACAACACTGCGATTGTGTGCGCAGCTTGCCAACGGAGAGAAAACAGTACCTGACTACTCTCCTGCCTTTTTTATTCACATGAACATTCGATTGCAAGCTGTTTTGGACAACTTTCTTTCTCTTCTTGCAAAACACTCGGCAGACCTCCGTGCAGCCTCTAGAACACGATGGGAGATGTTTTCTGTGCTGGCAAAGTTTCTCCTTGCCAGACAGAGTGGAAAAGCTTTTTGCTAAGATGTAGACGAGAAGAGAGGCTAAAGACGAAGGTACGGTGCTCTGCAGAGCTAAGCACCGCTCCCGTGCCTCTTTCGGCAGAAGGCGCACACCGCAGAGCACTGTGAGCGGCAGAATCGTCTTTGCGCGATGAAGCAGCTTCTTCGTCTCCGGGAGCCGGAGAGAGCGGCAACTTCGCAAAGGTGATGAAACAAGCTGTACAACACTGCGATTGTGTGCGCAGCTTGCCAACTGAGAGAAAACAGTACCTGACCACTCTCCTGCCTTTTCTATTCACATGAACATTCGATTGCAAGCTGTTTTGGACAACTTTCTTTCTCTTCTTGCAAAACACTCGGCAGACCTCCGTGCAGCCTCTAGAACACGATGGGAGATGTTTTCTGTGCTGGCACAGTTTCTCCTTGCCAGACAGAGTGGAAAAGCTTTTTGCTAAGATGTAGACGAGAAGAGAGGCTAAAGACGAAGGTACGGTGCTCTGCAGAGCTAAGCACCGCTCCCGGACGTCTTTCGGCAGAAGGCGCACACCGCAGAGCACTGTGAGCGGAAGAATCGTCTTTGCGCGAAGAAGCAGCTTCTTCGTCTCCGGGAGCCGGAGAGAGCGGCAGCTTCGCAAAGGTGATGAAACAAGCTGTACAACACTGCGATTGTGTGCGCAGCTTGCCAACTGAGAGAAAACAGTACCTGACCACTCTCCTGCCTTTTCTATTCACATGAACATTCGATTGCAAGCTGTTTTGGACAACTTTCTTTCTCTTCTTGCAAAACACTCGGCAGACCTCCGTGCAGCCTCTAGAAGACGATGGGAGATGTTTTCTGTGCTGGCACAGTTTCTCCTTGCCAGACAGAGTGGAAAAGCTTTTTGCTAAGATGTAGACGAGAAGCGTGGCTAAAGAAGCACGTATGGTACTCTGCAGAGCTAAGCATCGCTCCCGGACTTCTTTCGGCAGAAGGCGCACACCGCAGAGCACAGTGAGCGGCAGAATCGTCTTTGCGCGAAGAATCAGCTTCTTCGTCTCCGGGAGCCGGAGAGAGCGGCAACTTCGCAAAGGTGATGAAACAAGCTGTACAACACTGCGATTGTGTGCGCAGCTTGCCAACTGAGAGAAAACAGTACCTGACCACTCTCCTGCCTTTTCTATTCACATGAACATTCGATTGCAAGCTGTTTTGGACAACTTTCTTTCTCTTCTTGCAAAACACTCGGCAGACCTCCGTGCAGCCTCTAGAACACGATGGGAGATGTTTTCTGTGCTGGCACAGTTTCTCCTTGCCAGACAGAGTGGAAAAGCTTTTTGCTAAGATGTAGACGAGAAGAGAGGCTAAAGACGAAGGTACGGTGCTCTGCAGAGCTAAGCACCGCTCCCGGACCTCTTTCGGCAGAAGGCGCACACCGCAGAGCACTGTGAGCGGCAGAATCGTCTTTGCGCGAAGAAGCAGCTTCTTCGTCTCCGGGAGGCGGAGAGAGCGGCAACTTCGCAAAGGTGATGAAACAAGCTGTACAACACTGCGATTGTGTGCGCAGCTTGCCAACTGAGAGAAAACAGTACCTGACCACTCTCCTGCCTTTTCTATTCACATGAACATTCGATTGCAAGCTGTTTTGGACAACTTTCTTTCTCTTCTTGCAAAACACTCGGCAGACCTCCGTGCAGCCTCTAGAAGACGATGGGAGATGTTTTCTGTGCTGGCACAGTTTCTCCTTGCCAGACAGAGTGGAAAAGCTTTTTGCTAAGATGTAGACGAGAAGAGAGGCTAAAGACGAAGGTACGGTGCTCTGCAGAGCTAAGCACCGCTCCCGGACCTCTTTCGGCAGAAGGCGCACACCGCAGAGCACTGTGAGCGGAAGAATCGTCTTTGCGCGAAGAAGCAGCTTCTTCGTCTCCGGGAGCCGGAGAGAGCGGCAACTTCGCAAAGGTGATGAAACAAGATGTACAACACTGCGATTCTGTGCGCAGCTTGCCAACTGAGAGAAAAGAGTACCTGACCACTCTCCTGCCTTTTCTATTCACATGAACATTCGATTGCAAGCTGTTTTAGACAACTTTCTTTCTCTTCTTGCAAAACACTCGGCAGACCTCCGTGCAGCCTCTAGAAGACGATGGGAGATGTTTTCTGTGCTGGCACAGTTTCTCCTTGCCAGACAGAGTGGAAAAGCTTTTTGCTAAAATGTAGACGAGAAGAGAGGCTAAAGACGAAGGTACGGTGCTCTGCAGAGCTAAGCACCGCTCCCGGACCTCTTTCGGCAGAAGGCGCACACCGCAGAGCACTGTGAGCGGCAGAATCGTCTTTGCGCGAAGAAGCAGCTTCTTCGTCTCCGGGAGGCGGAGAGAGCGGCAACTTGGCAAAGGTGATGAAACAAGCTGTACAACACTGCGATTGTGTGCGCAGCTTGCCAAGTGAGAGAAAACAGTACCTGACCACTCTCCTGCCTTTTCTATTCACATGAACATTCGATTGGAAGCTGTTTTGGACAACTTTCTTTCTCTTCTTGCAAAACACTCGGCAGACCTCCGTGCAGCCTCTAGAACACGATGGGAGATGTTTTCTGTGCTGGCACAGTTTCTCCTTGCCAGACAGAGTGGAAAAGCTTTTTGCTAAGATGTAGACGAGAAGAGAGGCTAAAGACGAAGGTACGGTGCTCTGCAGAGCTAAGCACCGCTCCCGGACCTCTTTCGGCAGAAGGCGCACACCGCAGAGCACAGTGAGCGGCAGAATCGTCTTTGCGCGAAGAAGCAGCTTCTTCGTCTCCGGGAGCCGGAGAGAGCGGCAGCTTCGCAAAGGTGATGAAACAAGCTGTACAACACTGCGATTGTGTGCGCAGCTTGCCAAGTGAGAGAAAACAGTACCTGACCACTCTCCTGCCTTTTCTATTCACATGAACATTCGATTGCAAGCTGTTTTGGACAACTTTCTTTCTCTTCTTGCAAAACACTCGGCAGACCTCCGTGCAGCCTCTAGAACACGATGGGAGATGTTTTGTGTGCTGGCACAGTTTCTCCTTGCCAGACAGAGTGGAAAAGCTTTTTGCTAAGATATAGACGTGAAGAGACGCTAAAGAAGCACGTATGGTACTCTGCAGATCTAAGCACCGCTCCCGGACCTCTTTCGGCAGAAGACACACACCGCAGAGCACTGTGAGCGGCAGAATCGTCTTTGCGCGAAGAAGCAGCTTCTTCGTCTCCGGGAGCCGGAGAGAGCGGCAACTTCGCAAAGGTGATGAAACAAGCTGTACAACACTGCGATTGTGTGCGCAGCTTGCCAACTGAGAGAAAACAGTACCTGACCACTCTCCTGCCTTTTCTATTCACATGAACATTCGATTGCAAGCTGTTTTGGACAACTTTCTTTCTCTTCTTGCAAAACACTCGGCAGACCTCCGTGCAGCCTCTAGAACACGATGGGAGATGTTTTTTGTGCTGGCACAGTTTCTCCTTGCCAGACAGAGTGGAAAAGCTTTTTGCTAAGATGTAGACGAGAAGAGAGGCTAAAGACGAAGGTACGGTGCTCTGCAGAGCTAAGCACCGCTCCCGGACCTCTTTCGGCAGAAGGCGCACACCGCAGAGCACTGTGAGCGGCAGAATCGTCTTTGCGCGAAGAAGCAGCTTCTTCGTCTCCGGGAGCCGGAGAGAGCGGCAGCTTCGCAAAGGTGATGAAACAAGCTGTACAACACTGCGATTGTGTGCGCAGCTTGCCAAGTGAGAGAAAACAGTACCTGACCACTCTCCTGCCTTTTCTATACACTTGAACATTCGATTGCAAGCTGTTTTGGACAACTTTCTTTCTCTTCTTGCAAAACACTCGGCAGACCTCCATGCAGCCTCTAGAACACGATGGGAGATGTTTTCTGTGCTGGCAAAGTTTCTCCTTGCCAGACAGAGTGGAAAAGCTTTTTGCTAAGATGTAGACGAGAAGAGAGGCTAAAGACGAAGGTACGGTGCTCTGCAGAGCTAAGCACCGCTCCCGGACGTCTTTCGGCAGAAGGCGCACACCGCAGAGCACTGTGAGCGGCAGAATCGTCTTTGCGCGAAGAAGCAGCTTCTTCGTCTCCGGGAGCCGGAGAGAGCGGCAACTTCGCAAAGGTGATGAAACAAGCTGTACAACACTGCGATTGTGTGCGCAGCTTGCCAAGTGAGAGAAAACAGTACCTGACCACTCTCCTGCCTTTTCTATTCACATGAACATTCGATTGCAAGCTGTTTTGGACAACTTTCTTTCTCTTCTTGCAAAACACTCGGCAGACCTCCGTGCAGCCTCTAGAAGACGATGGGAGATGTTTTCTGTGCTGGCAAAGTTTCTCCTTGCCAGACAGAGTGGAAAAGCTTTTTGCTAAGATGTAGACGAGAAGAGAGGCTAAAGACGAAGGTACGGTGCTCTGCAGAGCTAAGCACCGCTCCCGGACGTCTTTCGGCAGAAGGCGCACACCGCAGAGCACTGTGAGCGGCAGAATCGTCTTTGCGCGAAGAAGCAGCTTCTTCGTCTCCGGGAGCCGGAGAGAGCGGCAACTTCGCAAAGGTGATGAAACAAGCTGTACAACACTGCGATTGTGTGCGCAGCTTGCCAACTGAGAGAAAACAGTACCTGACCACTCTCCTGCCTTTTCTATTCACATGAACATTCGATTGCAAGCTGTTTTGGACAACTTTCTTTCTCTTCTTGCAAAACACTCGGCAGACCTCCGTGCAGCCTCTAGAACACGATGGGAGATGTTTTTAGTGCTGGCACAGTTTCTCCTTGCCAGACAGAGTGCAAAAGCTTTTTGCTAAGATGTAGACGAGAAGCGAGGCTAAAGAAGCACGTATGGTACTCTGCAGAGCTAAGCATCGCTCCCGGACCTCTTTGGGCAGAAGGCGCACACCGCAGAGCACTGTGAGCGGCAGAATCGTCTTTGCGCGAAGAAGCAGCTTCTTCGTCTCCGGGAGCCGGAGAGAGCGGCAACTTCACAAAGGTGATGAAACAAGCTGTACAACACTGCGATTGTGTGCGCAGCTTGCCAACTGAGAGAAAACAGTACCTGACCACTCTCCTGCCTTTCTATTCACATGATCATTCGATTGCAAGCTGTTTTGGACAACTTTCTTTCTCTTCTTGCAAAACACTCGGCAGACCTCCGTGCAGCCTCTAGAACACGATGGGAGATGTTTTCTGTGCTGGCACAGTTTCTCCTTGCCAGACAGAGTGGAAAAGCTTTTTGCTAAGATGTAGACGAGAAGAGAGGCTAAAGACGAAGGTACGGTGCTCTGCAGAGCTAAGCACAGCTCCCGTGCCTCTTTCGGCAGAAGGCGCACACCGCAGAGCACTGTGAGCGGCAGAATCGTCTTTGCGCGAAGAAGCAGCTTCTTCGTCTCCGGGAGCCGGAGAGAGCGGCAACTTCGCAAAGGTGATGAAACAAGCTGTACAACACTGCGATTGTGTGCGCAGCTTGCCAACTGAGAGAAAACAGTACCTGACCACTCTCCTGCCTTTTCTATTCACATGAACATTCGATTGCAAGCTGTTTTGGACAACTTTCTTTCTCTTCTTGCAAAACACTCGGCAGACCTCCGTGCAGCCTCTAGAAGACGATGGGAGATGTTTTCTGTGCTGGCACAGTTTCTCCTTGCCAGACAGAGTGGAAAAGCTTTTTGCTAAGATGTAGACGAGAAGAGAGGCTAAAGACGAAGGTACGGTGCTCTGCAGAGCTAAGCACCGCTCCCGGACCTCTTTCGGCAGAAGGCGCACACCGCAGAGCACTGTGAGCGGCAGAATCGTCTTTGCGCGAAGAAGCAGCTTCTTCGTCTCCGGCAGCCGGAGAGAGCGGCAGCTTCGCAAAGGTGATGAAACAAGCTGTACAACACTGCGATTGTGTGCGCAGCTTGCCAACTGAGAGAAAACAGTACCTGACCACTCTCCTGCCTTTTCTATACACTTGAACATTCGATTGGAAGCTGTTTTGGACAACTTTCTTTCTCTTCTTGCAAAACACTCGGCAGACCTCCATGCAGCCTCTAGAACACGATGGGAGATGTTTTTTGTGCTGGCACAGTTTCTCCTTGCCAGACAGAGTGGAAAAGCTTTTTGCTAAGATGTAGACGAGAAGAGAGGCTAAAGACGAAGGTACGGTGCTCTGCAGAGCTAAGCACCGCTCCCGGACGTCTTTCGGCAGAAGGCGCACACCGCAGAGCACTGTGAGCGGCAGAATCGTCCTTGCGCGAAGAAGCAGCTTCTTCGTCTCCGGGAGCCGGAGAGAGCGGCAACTTCGCAAAGGTGATGAAACAAGCTGTACAACACTGCGATTGTGTGCGCAGCTTGCCAAGTGAGAGAAAATAGTACCTGACCACTCTCCTACCTTTTCTATTCACATGAACATTCGATTGCAAGCTGTTTTGGACAACTTTCTTTCTCTTCTTGCAAAACACTCGGCAGACCTCCGTGCAGCTTCTAGAACACGATGGGAGATGTTTTCTGTGCTGGCAAAGTTTCTCCTTGCCAGACAGAGTGGAAAAGCTTTTTGCTAAGATGTAGACGAGAAGAGAGGCTAAAGACGAAGGTACGGTGCTCTGCAGAGCTAAGCACCGCTCCCGGACCTCTTTCGGCAGAAGGCGCACACCGCAGAGCACTGTGAGCGGCAGAATCGTCTTTGCGCGAAGAAGCAGCTTCTTCGTCTCCGGGAGCCGGAGAGAGCGGCAACTTCGCAAAGGTGATGAAACAAGCTGTACAACACTGCGATTGTGTGAGCAGCGTGCCAACTGAGAGAAAACAGTACCTGACCACTCTCCTGCCTTTTGTAATCACATGAACATTCGATTGCAAGTTGTTTTGGACAACTTTCTTTCTCTTCTTGCAAAACACTCGGCAGACCTCCGTGCAGCCTCTAGAAGACGATGGGAGATGTTTTCTGTGCTGGCACAGTTTCTCCTTGCCAGACAGAGTGGAAAAGCTTTTTGCTAAGATGCAGACGAGAAGTTAGGCTAAAGACGAAGGTACGGTGCTCTGCAGAGCTAAGCACCGCTCCCGGACGTCTTTCGGCAGAAGGCGCACACCGCAGAGCACTGTGAGCGGCAGAATCGTCTTTGCGCGAAGAAGCAGCTTCTTCGTCTCCGGGAGCCGGAGAGAGCGGCAACTTCGCAAAGGTGATGAAACAAGCTGTACAACACTGCGATTGTGTGCGCAGCTTGCCAACTGAGAGAAAACAGTACCTGACCACTCTCCTGCCTTTTCTATTCACATGAACATTCGATTGCAAGCTGTTTTGGACAACTTTCTTTCTCTTCTTGCAAAACACTCGGCAGACCTCCGTGCAGCCTCTAGAAGACGATGGGAGATGGTTTTTGTGCTGGCACAGTTTCTCCTTGCCAGACAGAGTGGAAAAGCTTTTTGCTAAGATGTAGACGAGAAGAGAGGCTAAAGACGAAGGTACGGTGCTCTGCAGAGCTAAGCACCGCTCCCGGACGTCTTTCGGCAGAAGGCGCACACCGCAGAGCACTGTGAGCGGCAGAATCGTCTTTGCGCGAAGAAGCAGCTTCTTCGTCTCCGGGAGCCGGAGAGAGCGGCAACTTCGCAAAGGTGATGAAACAAGCTGTACAAAACTGCGATTGTGTGCGCAGCTTGCCAACTGAGAGAAAACAGTACCTGACAACTCTCCTGCCTTTTGTAATCACATGAACATTCGATTGCAAGCTGTTTTGGACAACTTTCTTTCTCTTCTTGCAAAACACTCGGCAGACCTCCGTGCAGCCTCTAGAACACGATGGGAGATGTTTTCTGTGCTGGCACAGTTTCTCCTTGCCAGACAGAGTGGAAAAGCTTTTTGCAAAGATGTAGACGAGAAGAGAGGCTAAAGACGAAGGTACGCTGCTCTGCAGAGCTAAGCACCGCTCCCGGACCTCTTTCTGCAGAAGGCGCACACCGCAGAGCACTGTGAGCGGCAGAATCGTCTTTGCGCGAAGAAGCAGCTTCTTCGTCTCCGGGAGCCGGAGAGAGCGGCAACTTCGCAAAGGTGATGAAACAAGCTGTACAACACTGCGATTGTGTGCGCAGCTTGCCAACTGAGAGAAAACAGTACCTGACCACTCTCCTGCCTTTTCTATACACATGAACATTCGATTGCAAGCTGTTTTGGACAACTTTCTTTCTCTTCTTGCAAAACACTCAGCAGACCTCCGTGCAGCCTCTAGAACACGATGGGAGATGTTTTCTGTGCTGGCACATTTTGTCCTTGCCAGACAGAGTGGAAAAGCTTTTAGCTAAGATGTAGACGAGAAGCGAGGCTAAAGAAGCACGTATGGTACTCTGCAGAGCTAAGCATCGCTCCCGGACCTCTTTCGGCAGAAGGCGCACACCGCAGAGCACAGTGAGCGGCAGAATCGTCTTTGCGCGAAGAAGCAGCTTCTTCGTCTCCGGGAGCCGGAGAGAGCGGCAACTTCGCAAAGGTGATGAAATAAGCTGTACAACACTGCGATTGTGTGCGCAGCTTGCCAAGTGAGAGAAAATAGTCCCTGACCACTCTCCTGCCTTTTCTATTCACATGAACATTCGATTGCAAGCTGTTTTGGACAACTTTCTTTCTCTTCTTGCAAAACACTCGGCAGACCTCCGTGCAGCCTCTAGAACACGATGGGAGATGTTTTTTGTGCTGGCACAGTTTCTCCTTGCCAGACAGAGTGAAAAAGCTTTTTGCTAAGATCTAGATGAGAAGAGAGGCTAAAGACGAAGGTACGGTGCTCTGCAGAGCTAAGCACAGCTCCCGGGCCTCTTTCGGCAGAAGGCGCACACCGCAGAGCACTGTGAGCGGAAGAATCGTCTTTGCGCGAAGAAGCAGCTTCTTCGTCTCCGGGAGCCGGAAAGAGCGGCAACTTCGCAAAGGTGATGAAACAAGCTGTACAACACTGCGATTGTGTGCGCAGCTTGCCAACGGAGAGAAAACAGTACCTGACTACTCTCCTGCCTTTTTTATTCACATGAACATTCGATTGCAAGCTGTTTTGGACAACTTTCTTTCTCTTCTTGCAAAACACTCGGCAGACCTCCGTGCAGCCTCTAGAACACGATGGGAGATGTTTTCTGTGCTGGCAAAGTTTCTCCTTGCCAGACAGAGTGGAAAAGCTTTTTGCTAAGATGTAGACGAGAAGAGAGGCTAAAGACGAAGGTACGGTGCTCTGCAGAGCTAAGCACCGCTCCCGTGCCTCTTTCGGCAGAAGGCGCACACCGCAGAGCACTGTGAGCGGCAGAATCGTCTTTGCGCGATGAAGCAGCTTCTTCGTCTCCGGGAGCCGGAGAGAGCGGCAACTTCGCAAAGGTGATGAAACAAGCTGTACAACACTGCGATTGTGTGCGCAGCTTGCCAACTGAGAGAAAACAGTACCTGACCACTCTCCTGCCTTTTCTATTCACATGAACATTCGATTGCAAGCTGTTTTGGACAACTTTCTTTCTCTTCTTGCAAAACACTCAGCAGACCTCCGTGCAGCCTCTAGAACACGATGGGAGATGTTTTCTGTGCTGGCAAAGTTTCTCCTTGCCAGACAGAGTGGAAAAGCTTTTTGCTAAGATGTAGACGAGAAGAGAGGCTAAAGACGAAGGTACGGTGCTCTGCAGAGCTAAGCACCGCTCCCGGACGTCTTTCGGCAGAAGGCGCACACCGCAGAGCACTGTGAGCGGCAGAATCGTCTTTGCGCGAAGAAGCAGCTTCTTCGTCTCCGGGAGCCGGAGAGAGCGGCAACTTCGCAAAGGTGATGAAACAAGCTGTACAACACTGCGATTGTGTGCGCAGCTTGCCAACTGAGAGAAAACAGTACCTGACCACTCTCCTGCCTTTTCTATTCACATGAACATTCGATTGCAAGCTGTTTTAGACAACTTTCTTTCTCTTCTTGCAAAACACTCGGCAGACCTCCGTGCAGCCTCTAGAAGACGATGGGAGATGTTTTCTGTGCTGGCACAGTTTCTCCTTGCCAGACAGAGTGGAAAAGCTTTTTGCTAAGATGTAGACGAGAAGCGTGGCTAAAGAAGCACGTATGGTACTCTGCAGAGCTAAGCATCGCTCCCGGACTTCTTTCGGCAGAAGGCGCACACCGCAGAGCACAGTGAGCGGCAGAATCGTCTTTGCGCGAAGAATCAGCTTCTTCGTCTCCGGGAGCCGGAGAGAGCGGCAACTTCGCAAAGGTGATGAAACAAGCTGTACAACACTGCGATTGTGTGCGCAGCTTGCCAACTGAGAGAAAACACTACCTGACCACTCTCCTGCCTTTTCTATTCACATGAACATTCGATTGCAAGCTGTTTTGGACAACTTTCTTTCTCTTCTTGCAAAACACTCGGCAGACCTCCGTGCAGCCTCTAGAACACGATGGGAGATGTTTTCTGTGCTGGCACAGTTTCTCCTTGCCAGACAGAGTGGAAAAGCTTTTTGCTAAGATGTAGACGAGAAGAGAGGCTAAAGACGAAGGTACGGTGCTCTGCAGAGCTAAGCACCGCTCCCGTACCTCTTTCGGCAGAAGGCGCACACCGCAGAGCACTGTGAGCGGCAGAATCGTCTTTGCGCGAAGAAGCAGCTTCTTCGTCTCCGGGAGCCGGAGAGAGCGGCAACTTCGCAAAGGTGATGAAACAAGCTGTACAACACTGCGATTGTGTGCGCAGCTTGCCAACTGAGAGAAAACAGTACCTGACCACTCTCCTGCCTTTTCTATTCACATGAACATTCGATTGCAAGCTGTTTTAGACAACTTTCTTTCTCTTCTTGCAAAACACTCGGCAGACCTCCGTGCAGCCTCTAGAACACGATGGGAGATGTTTTTTGTGCTGGCACAGTTTCTCCTTGCCAGACACAGTGGAAAAGCTTTTTGCTAAAATGTAGACGAGAAGAGAGGCTAAAGACGAAGGTACGGTGCTCTGCAGAGCTAAGCACCGCTCCCGGACCTCTTTCGGCAGAAGGCGCACACCGCAGAGCACTGTGAGCGGCAGAATCGTCTTTGCGCGAAGAAGCAGCTTCTTCGTCTCCGGGAGGCGGAGAGAGCGGCAACTTGGCAAAGGTGCTGAAACAAGCTGTACAACACTGCGATTGTGTGCGCAGCTTGCCAACTGAGAGAAAACAGTACCTGACCACTCTCCTGCCTTTTCTATTCACATGAACATTCGATTGGAAGCTGTTTTGGACAACTTTCTTTCTCTTCTTGCAAAACACTCGGCAGACATCCGTGCAGCCTCTAGAACACGATGGGAGATGTTTTCTGTGCTGGCACAGTTTCTCCTTGCCAGACAGAGTGGAAAAGCTTTTTGCTAAGATGTAGACGAGAAGAGAGGCTAAAGACGAAGGTACGGTGCTCTGCAGAGCTAAGCACCGCTCCCGGACCTCTTTCGGCAGAAGGCGCACACCGCAGAGCACAGTGAGCGGCAGAATCGTCTTTGCGCGAAGAAGCAGCTTCTTCGTCTCCGGGAGCCGGAGAGAGCGGCAGCTTCGCAAATGTGATGAAACAAGCTGTACAACACTGCGATTGTGTGCGCAGCTTGCCAAGTGAGAGAAAACAGTACCTGACCACTCTCCTGCCTTTTCTATTCACATGAACATTCGATTGCAAGCTGTTTTAGACAACTTTCTTTCTCTTCTTGCAAAACACTCGGCAGACCTCCGTGCAGCCTCTAGAAGACGATGGGAGATGTTTTCTGTGCTGGCACAGTTTCTCCTTGCCAGACAGAGTGAAAAAGCTTTTTGCTAAGATGTAGATGAGAAGAGAGGCTAAAGACGAAGGTACGGTGCTCTGCAGAGCTAAGCACAGCTCCCGGGCCTCTTTCGGCAGAAGGCGCACACCGCAGAGCACTGTGAGCGGAAGAATCGTCTTTGCGCGAAGAAGCAGCTTCTTCGTCTCCGGGAGCCGGAAAGAGCGGCAACTTCGCAAAGGTGATGAAACAAGCTGTACAACACTGCGATTGTGTGCGCAGCTTGCCAACGGAGAGAAAACAGTACCTGACTACTCTCCTGCCTTTTTTATTCACATGAACATTCGATTGCAAGCTGTTTTGGACAACTTTCTTTCTCTTCTTGCAAAACACTCGGCAGACCTCCGTGCAGCCTCTAGAACACGATGGGAGATGTTTTCTGTGCTGGCAAAGTTTCTCCTTGCCAGACAGAGTGGAAAAGCTTTTTGCTAAGATGTAGACGAGAAGCGTGGCTAAAGAAGCACGTATGGTACTCTGCAGAGCTAAGCATCGCTCCCGGACTTCTTTCGGCAGAAGGCGCACACCGCAGAGCACAGTGAGCGGCAGAATCGTCTTTGCGCGAAGAATCAGCTTCTTCGTCTCCGGGAGCCGGAGAGAGCGGCAACTTCGCAAAGGTGATGAAACAAGCTGTACAACACTGCGATTGTGTGCGCAGCTTGCCAACTGAGAGAAAACACTACCTGACCACTCTCCTGCCTTTTCTATTCACATGAACATTCGATTGCAAGCTGTTTTGGACAACTTTCTTTCTCTTCTTGCAAAACACTCGGCAGACCTCCGTGCAGCCTCTAGAACACGATGGGAGATGTTTTCTGTGCTGGCACAGTTTCTCCTTGCCAGACAGAGTGGAAAAGCTTTTTGCTAAGATGTAGACGAGAAGAGAGGCTAAAGACGAAGGTACGGTGCTCTGCAGAGCTAAGCACCGCTCCCGTACCTCTTTCGGCAGAAGGCGCACACCGCAGAGCACTGTGAGCGGCAGAATCGTCTTTGCGCGATGAAGCAGCTTCTTCGTCTCCGGGAGCCGGAGAGAGCGGCAACTTCGCAAAGGTGATGAAACAAGCTGTACAACACTGCGATTGTGTGCGCAGCTTGCCAACTGAGAGAAAACAGTACCTGACCACTCTCCTGCCTTTTCTATTCACATGAACATTCGATTGCAAGCTGTTTTGGACAACTTTCTTTCTCTTCTTGCAAAACACTCGGCAGACCTCCGTGCAGCCTCTAGAACACGATGGGAGATGTTTTCTGTGCTGGCACAGTTTCTCCTTGCCAGACAGAGTGGAAAAGCTTTTTGCTAAGATGTAGACGAGAAGAGAGGCTAAAGACGAAGGTACGGTGCTCTGCAGAGCTAAGCACCGCTCCCGGACCTCTTTCGGCAGAAGGCGCACACCGCAGAGCACTGTGAGCGGAAGAATCGTCTTTGCGCGAAGAAGCAGCTTCTTCGTCTCCGGGAGCCGGAGAGAGCGGCAACTTCGCAAAGGTGATGAAACAAGCTGTACAACACTGCGATTGTGTGCGCAGCTTGCCAACTGAGAGAAAACAGTACCTGACCACTCTCCTGCCTTTTCTATTCACATGAACATTCGATTGCAAGCTGTTTTAGACAACTTTCTTTCTCTTCTTGCAAAACACTCGGCAGACCTCCGTGCAGCCTCTAGAACACGATGGGAGATGTTTTTTGTGCTGGCACAGTTTCTCCTTGCCAGACAGAGTGGAAAAGCTTTTTGCTAAAATGTAGACGAGAAGAGAGGCTAAAGACGAAGGTACGGTGCTCTGCAGAGCTAAGCACCGCTCCCGGACCTCTTTCGGCAGAAGGCGCACACCGCAGAGCACTGTGAGCGGCAGAATCGTCTTTGCGCGAAGAAGCAGCTTCTTCGTCTCCGGGAGGCGGAGAGAGCGTCAACTTGGCAAAGGTGATGAAACAAGCTGTACAACACTGCGATTGTGTGCGCAGCTTGCCAACTGAGAGAAAACAGTACCTGACCACTCTCCTGCCTTTTCTATTCACATGAACATTCGATTGGAAGCTGTTTTGGACAACTTTCTTTCTCTTCTTGCAAAACACTCGGCAGACCTCCGTGCAGCCTCTAGAACACGATGGGAGATGTTTTCTGTGCTGGCACAGTTTCTCCTTGCCAGACAGAGTGGAAAAGCTTTTTGCTAAGATGTAGACGAGAAGAGAGGCTAAAGACGAAGGTACGGTGCTCTGCAGAGCTAAGCACCGCTCCCGGACCTCTTTCGGCAGAAGGCGCACACCGCAGAGCACAGTGAGCGGCAGAATCGTCTTTGCGCGAAGAAGCAGCTTCTTCGTCTCCGGGAGCCGGAGAGAGCGGCAGCTTCGCAAATGTGATGAAACAAGCTGTACAACACTGCGATTGTGTGCGCAGCTTGCCAAGTGAGAGAAAACAGTACCTGACCACTCTCCTGCCTTTTCTATTCACATGAACATTCGATTGCAAGCTGTTTTGGACAACTTTCTTTCTCTTCTTGCAAAACACTCGGCAGACCTCCGTGCAGCCTCTAGAAGACGATGGGAGATGTTTTCTGTGCTGGCACAGTTTCTCCTTGCCAGACAGAGTGAAAAAGCTTTTTGCTAAGATGTAGATGAGAAGAGAGGCTAAAGACGAAGGTACGGTGCTCTGCAGAGCTAAGCACCGCTCCCGGACGTCTTTCGGCAGAAGGCGCACACCGCAGAGCACTGTGAGCGGAAGAATCGTCTTTGCGCGAAGAAGCAGCTTCTTCGTCTCCGGGAGCCGGAGAGAGTGGCAGCTTCGCAAAGGTGATGAAACAAGCTGTACAACACTGCGATTGTGTGCGCAGCTTGCCAACTGAGAGAAAACAGTACCTGACCACTCTCCTGCCTTTTCTATTCACATGAACATTCGATTGCAAGCTGTTTTGGACAACTTTCTTTCTCTTCTTGCAAAACACTCGGCAGACCTCCGTGCAGCCTCTAGAAGACGATGGGAGATGTTTTCTGTGCTGGCACAGTTTCTCCTTGCCAGACAGAGTGGAAAAGCTTTTTGCTAAGATGTAGACGAGAAGCGTGGCTAAAGAAGCACGTATGGTACTCTGCAGAGCTAAGCATCGCTCCCGGACTTCTTTCGGCAGAAGGCGCACACCGCAGAGCACAGTGAGCGGCAGAATCGTCTTTGCGCGAAGAATCAGCTTCTTCGTCTCCGGGAGCCGGAGAGAGCGGCAACTTCGCAAAGGTGATGAAACAAGCTGTACAACACTGCGATTGTGTGCGCAGCTTGTCAACTGAGAGAAAACAGTACCTGACCACTCTCCTGCCTTTTCTATTCACATGAACATTCGATTGCAAGCTGTTTTGGACAACTTTCTTTCTCTTCTTGCAAAACACTCGGCAGACCTCCGTGCAGCCTCTAGAACACGATGGGAGATGTTTTCTGTGCTGGCACAGTTTCTCCTTGCCAGACAGAGTGGAAAAGCTTTTTGCTAAGATGTAGACGAGAAGAGAGGCTAAAGACGAAGGTACGGTGCTCTGCAGAGCTAAGCACCGCTCCCGGACCTCTTTCGGCAGAAGGCGCACACCGCAGAGCACTGTGAGCGGCAGAATCGTCTTTGCGCGAAGAAGCAGCTTCTTCGTCTCCGGGAGCCGGAGAGAGCGGCAACTTCGCAAAGGTGATGAAACAAGCTGTACAACACTGCGATTGTGTGCGCAGCTTGCCAACTGAGAGAAAACAGTACCTGACCACTCTCCTGCCTTTTCTATTCACATGAACATTCGATTGCAAGCTGTTTTGGACAACTTTCTTTCTCTTCTTGCAAAACACTCGGCAGACCTCCGTGCAGCCTCTAGAAGACGATGGGAGATGTTTTCTGTGCTGGCACAGTTTCTCCTTGCCAGACAGAGTGGAAAAGCTTTTTGCTAAGATGTAGACGAGAAGAGAGGCTAAAGACGAAGGTACGGTGCTCTGCAGAGCTAAGCACCGCTCCCGGACCTCTTTCGGCAGAAGGCGCACACCGCAGAGCACTGTGAGCGGAAGAATCGTCTTTGCGCGAAGAAGCAGCTTCTTCGTCTCCGGGAGCCGGAGAGAGCGGCAACTTCGCAAAGGTGATGAAACAAGCTGTACAACACTGCGATTGTGTGCGCAGCTTGCCAACTGAGAGAAAACAGTACCTGACCACTCTCCTGCCTTTTCTATTCACATGAACATTCGATTGCAAGCTGTTTTAGACAACTTTCTTTCTCTTCTTGCAAAACACTCGGCAGACCTCCGTGCAGCCTCTAGAAGACGATGGGAGATGTTTTTTGTGTTGGCACAGTTTCTCCTTGCCAGACAGAGTGGAAAAGCTTTTTGCTAAAATGTAGACGAGAAGAGAGGCTAAAGACGAAGGTACGGTGCTCTGCAGAGCTAAGCACCGCTCCGGACCTCTTTCGGCAGAAGGCGCACACCGCAGAGCACTGTGAGCGGCAGAATCGTCTTTGCGCGAAGAAGCAGCTTCTTCGTCTCCGGGAGGCGGAGAGAGCGGCAACTTGGCAAAGGTGATGAAACAAGCTGTACAACACTGCGATTGTGTGCGCAGCTTGCCAACTGAGAGAAAACAGTACCTGACCACTCTCCTGCCTTTTCTATTCACATGAACATTCGATTGCAAGCTGTTTTGGACAACTTTCTTTCTCTTCTTGCAAAACACTCGGCAGACCTCCGTGCAGCCTCTAGAACACGATGGGAGATGTTTTTTGTGCTGGCACAGTTTCTCCTTGCCAGACAGAGTGGAAAAGATTTTTGCTAAGATGTAGACGAGAAGAGAGGCTAAAGACGAAGGTACGGTGCTCTGCAGAGCTAAGCACCGCTCCCGGACGTCTTTCGGCAGAAGGCGCACACCGCAGAGCACTGTGAGCGGCAGAATCGTCTTTGCGCGAAGAAGCAGCTTCTTCGTCTCCGGGAGCCGGAGAGAGCGGCAGCTTCGCAAAGGTGATGAAACAAGCTGTACAACACTGCGATTGTGTGCGCAGCTTGCCAACTGAGAGAAAACAGTACCTGACCACTCTCCTGCCTTTTCTATTCACATGAACATTCGATTGCAAGCTGTTTTGGACAACTTTCTTTCTCTTCTTGCAAAACACTCGGCAGACCTCCGTGCAGCTTCTAGAACACGATGGGAGATGTTTTCTGTGCTGGCACAGTTTCTCCTTGCCAGACAGAGTGGAAAAGCTTTTTGCTAAGATGTAGACGAGAAGAGAGGCTAAAGATGAAGGTACGGTGCTCTGCAGAGCTAAGCACCGCTCCCGGGCCTCTTTCGGCAGAAGGCGCACACCGGAGAGCACTATGAGCGGCCGAATCGTCTTTGCGCGAAGAAGCAGCTTCTTCGTCTCCGGGAGCCGGAGAGAGCGGCAACTTCGCAAAGGTGATAAAACAAGCTGTACAACACTGCGATTGTGTGCGCAGCTTGCCAACTGAGAGAAAACAGTACCTGACCACTCTCCTGCCTTTTCTATTCACATGAACATTCGATTGCAAGCTGTTTTGGACAACTTTCTTTCTCTTCTTGCAAAACACTCGGCAGACCTCCGTGCAGCCTCTAGAAGACGATGGGAGATGTTTTCTGTGCTGGCAAAGTTTCTCCTTGCCAGACAGAGTGGAAAAGCTTTTTGCTAAGATGTAGACGAGAAGAGAGGCTAAAGACGAAGGTACGGTGCTCTGCAGAGCTAAGCACCGCTCCCGGACGTCTTTCGGCAGAAGGCGCACACCGCAGAGCACTGTGAGCGGCAGAATCGTCTTTGCGCGAAGAAGCAGCTTCTTCGTCTCCGGGAGCCGGAGAGAGCGGCAACTTCGCAAAGGTGATGAAACAAGCTGTACAACACTGCGATTGTGTGCGCAGCTTGCCAAGTGAGAGAAAACAGTACCTGACCACTCTCCTGCCTTTTCTATTCACATGAACATTCGATTGCAAGCTGTTTTGGACAACTTTCTTTCTCTTCTTGCAAAACACTCGGCAGACCTCCGTGCAGCCTCTAGAACACGATGGGAGATGTTTTTTGTGCTGGCACAGTTTCTCCTTGCCAGACAGAGTGGAAAAGATTTTTGCTAAGATGTAGACGAGAAGCGAGGCTAAAGAAGCACGTATGGTACTCTGCAGAGCTAAGCATCGCTCCCGGACCTCTTTGGGCAGAAGGCGCACACCGCAGAGCACTGTGAGCGGCAGAATCGTCTTTGCGCGAAGAAGCAGCTTCTTCGTCTCCGGGAGCCGGAGAGAGCGGCAACTTCGCAAAGGTGATGAAACAAGCTGTACAACACTGCGATTGTGTGCGCAGCTTGCCAAGTGGGAGAAAACAGTACCTGACCACTCTCCTGCCTTTTCTATTCACATGAACATTCGATTGCAAGCTGTTTTGGACAACTTTCTTTCTCTTCTTGCAAAACACTCGGCAGACCTCCGTGCAGCCTCTAGAACACGATGGGAGATGTTTTCTGTGCTGGCACAGTTTCTCCTTGCCAGACAGAGTGGAAAAGCTTTTTGCTAAGATGTAGACGAGAAGAGAGACTAAAGACGAAGGTACGGTGCTCTGCAGAGCTAAGCACAGCTCCCGTGCCTCTTTCGGCAGAAGGCGCACACCGCAGAGCACTGTGAGCGGCAGAATCGTCTTTGCGCGAAGAAGCAGCTTCTTCGTCTCCGGGAGCCGGAGAGAGCGGCAACTTCGCAAAGGTGATGAAACAAGCTGTACAACACTGCGATTGTGTGCGCAGCTTGCCAACTGAGAGAAAACAGTACCTGACCACTCTCCTGCCTTTTCTATTCACATGAACATTCGATTGCAAGCTGTTTTGGACAACTTTCTTTCTCTTCTTGCAAAACACTCGGCAGACCTCCGTGCAGCCTCTAGAACACGATGGGAGATGTTTTCTGTGCTGGCACAGTTTCTCCTTGCCAGACAGAGTGGAAAAGCTTTTTGCTAAGATGTAGACGAGAAGAGAGGCTAAAGACGAAGGTACGGTGCTCTGCAGAGCTAAGCACCGCTCCCGGACCTCTTTCGGCAGAAGGCGCACACCGCAGAGCACTGTGAGCGGCAGAATCGTCTTTGCGCGAAGAAGCAGCTTCTTCGTCTCCGGCAGCCGGAGAGAGCGGCAGCTTCGCAAAGGTGATGAAACAAGCTGTACAACACTGCGATTGTGTGCGCAGCTTGCCAACTGAGAGAAAACAGTACCTGACCACTCTCCTGCCTTTTCTATACACTTGAACATTCGATTGGAAGCTGTTTTGGACAACTTTCTTTCTCTTCTTGCAAAACACTCGGCAGACCTCCATGCAGCCTCTAGAACACGATGGGAGATGTTTTTTGTGCTGGCACAGTTTCTCCTTGCCAGACAGAGTGGAAAAGCTTTTTGCTAAGATGTAGACGAGAAGAGAGGCTAAAGACGAAGGTACGGTGCTCTGCAGAGCTAAGCACCGCTCCCGGACGTCTTTCGGCAGAAGGCGCACACCGCAGAGCACTGTGAGCGGCAGAATCGTCCTTGCGCGAAGAAGCAGCTTCTTCGTCTCCGGGAGCCGGAGAGAGCGGCAACTTCGCAAAGGTGATGAAACAAGCTGTACAACACTGCGATTGTGTGCGCAGCTTGCCAAGTGAGAGAAAATAGTACCTGACCACTCTCCTACCTTTTCTATTCACATGAACATTCGATTGCAAGCTGTTTGGACAACTTTCTTTCTCTTCTTGCAAAACACTCGGCAGACCTCCGTGCAGCTTCTAGAACACGATGGGAGATGTTTTCTGTGCTGGCAAAGTTTCTCCTTGCCAGACAGAGTGGAAAAGCTTTTTGCTAAGATGTAGACGAGAAGAGAGGCTAAAGACGAAGGTACGGTGCTCTGCAGAGCTAAGCACCGCTCCCGGACCTCTTTCGGCAGAAGGCGCACACCGCAGAGCACTGTGAGCGGCAGAATCGTCTTTGCGCGAAGAAGCAGCTTCTTCGTCTCCGGCAGCCGGAGAGAGCGGCAGCTTCGCAAAGGTGATGAAAAAAGCTGTACAACACTGCGATTGTGTGCGCAGCTTGCCAACTGAGAGAAAACAGAACCTGACCACTCTCCTGCCTTTTCTATTCACTTGAACATTCGATTGCAAGCTGTTTTGGACAACTTTCTTTCTCTTCTTGCAAAACACTCAGCAGACCTCCGTGCAGCCTCTAGAACACGATGGGAGATGTTTTTTGTGCTGGCACAGTTTCTCCTTGCCAGACAGAGTGGAAAAGCTTTTTGCTAAGATGTAGACGAGAAGCGAGGCTAAAGAAGCACGTATGGTACTCTGCAGAGCTAAGCATCGCTCCCGGACCTCTTTGGGCAGAAGGCGCACACCGCAGAGCACTGTGAGCGGCAGAATCGTCTTTGCGCGAAGAAGCAGCTTCTTCGTCTCCGGGAGCCGGAGAGAGCGGCAACTTCGCAAAGGTGATGAAACAAGCTGTACAACACTGCGATTGTGTGCGCAGCTTGCCAAGTGGGAGAAAACAGTACCTGACCACTCTCCTGCCTTTTCTATTCACATGAACATTCGATTGCAAGCTGTTTTGGACAACTTTCTTTCTCTTCTTGCAAAACACTCGGCAGACCTCCGTGCAGCCTCTAGAACACGATGGGAGATGTTTTCTGTGCTGGCACAGTTTCTCCTTGCCAGACAGAGTGGAAAAGCTTTTTGCTAAGATGTAGACGAGAAGAGAGGCTAAAGACGAAGGTACGGTGCTCTGCAGAGCTAAGCACAGCTCCCGTGCCTCTTTCGGCAGAAGGCGCACACCGCAGAGCACTGTGAGCGGCAGAATCGTCTTTGCGCGAAGAAGCAGCTTCTTCGTCTCCGGGAGCCGGAGAGAGCGGCAGCTTCGCAAAGGTGATGAAACAAGCTGTACAACACTGCGATTGTGTGCGCAGCTTGCCAACTGAGAGAAAACAGTACCTGACCACTCTCCTGCCTTTTCTATTCACATGAACATTCGATTGCAAGCTGTTTTGGACAACTTTCTTTCTCTTCTTGCAAAACACTCGGCAGACCTCCGTGCAGCCTCTAGAACACGATGGGAGATGTTTTCTGTGCTGGCACAGTTTCTCCTTGCCAGACAGAGTGGAAAAGCTTTTTGCTAAGATGTAGACGAGAAGAGAGGCTAAAGACGAAGGTACGGTGCTCTGCAGAGCTAAGCACCGCTTCCGGACCTCTTTGGGCAGAAGGCGCACACCGCAGAGCACTGTGAGCGGCAGAATCGTCTTTGCGCGAAGAAGCAGCTTCTTCGTCTCCGGCAGCCGGAGAGAGCGGCAACTTCGCAAAGGTGATGAAACAAGCTGTACAACACTGCGATTGTGTGAGCAGCTTGCCAACTGAGAGAAAACAGTACCTGACCACTCTCCTGCCTTTTCTATTCACATGAACATTCGATTGCAATCTGTTTTGGACAACTTTCTTTCTCTTCTTGCAAAACACTCGGCAGACCTCCGTGCAGCCTCTAGAACACGATGGGAGATGTTTTCTGTGCTGGCACAGTTTCTCCTTGCCAGACAGAGTGGAAAAGCTTTTTGCTAAGATGTAGACGAGAAGAGAGGCTAAAGACGAAGGTACGGTGCTCTGCAGAGCTAAGCACCGCTCCCGGACCTCTTTCGGCAGAAGGCACACACTGCAGAGCACAGTGAGGGGCAGAATCGTCTTTGCGCGAAGAAGCAGCTTCTTCGTCTCCGGGAGCCGGAGAGAGCGGCAACTTCGCAAAGGTGATGAAACAAGCTGTACAACACTGCGATTCTGTGCGCAGCTTGCCAAGTGAGAGAAAACAGTACCTGACCACTCTCCTGCCTTTCTATTCACATGAACATTCGATTGCAAGCTGTTTTGGACAACTTTCTTTCTCTTCTTGCAAAACACTCGGCAGACCTCCGTGCAGCCTCTAGAACACGATGGGAGATGTTTTTTGTGCTGGCACAATTTCTCCTTGCCAGACAGAGTGGAAAAGCTTTTTGCTAAGATGTAGACGAGAAGAGAGGCTAAAGACGAAGGTACGGTGCTCTGCAGAGCTAAGCACCGCTCCCGTGCCTCTTGCGGCAGAAGGCGTACACCGCAGAGCACAGTGAGCGGCAGAATCGTCTTTGCGCGATGAAGCAGCTTCTTCGTCTCCGGGAGCCGGAGAGAGCGGCAGCTTCGCAAAGGTGATGAAACAAGCTGTACAAAACTGCGATTGTGTGCGCAGCTTGCCAACTGAGAGAAAACAGTACCTGACCACTCTCCTGCCTTTTCTATTCACATGAACATTCGATTGCAAGCTGTTTTGGACAACTTTCTTTCTCTTCTTGCAGAACACTCGGCAGACCTCCGTGCAGCTTCTAGAACACGATGGGAGATGTTTTCTGTTCTGGCAAAGTTTCTCCTTGCCAGACAGAGTGGAAAAGCTTTTTGCTAAGATGTAGACGAGAAGAGAGGCTAAAGACGAAGGTACGGTGCTCTGCAGAGCTAAGCACCGCTCCCGGACGTCTTTCGGCAGAAGGCGCACACCGCAGAGCACTGTGAGCGGCAGAATCGTCTTTGCGCGAAGAAGCAGCTTCTTCGTCTCCGGCAGCCGGAGAGAGCGGCAGCTTCGCAAAGGTGATGAAACAAGCTGTACAACACTGCGATTGTGTGCGCAGCTTGCCAACTGAGAGAAAACAGTACCTGACCACTCTCCTGCCTTTTCTATTCACATGAACATTCGATTGCAAGCTGTTTTGGACAACTTTCTTTCTCTTCTTGCAAAACACTCGGCAGACCTCCGTGCAGCCTCTAGAACACGATGGGAGATGTTTTCTGTGCTGGCACAGTTTCTCCTTGCCAGACAGAGTGGAAAAGCTTTTTGCTAAGATGTAGACGAGAAGAGAGGCTAAAGACGAAGGTACGGTGCTCTGCAGAGCTAAGCACCGCTTCCGGACCTCTTTGGGCAGAAGGCGCACACCGCAGAGCACTGTGAGCGGCAGAATCGTCTTTGCGCGAAGAAGCAGCTTCTTCGTCTCCGGGAGGCGGAGAGAGCGGCAACTTCGCAAAGGTGATGAAACAAGCTGTACAACACTGCGATTGTGTGAGCAGCTTTCCAACTGAGAGAAAACAGTACCTGACCACTCTCCTGCCTTTTCTATTCACATGAACATTCGATTGCAAGCTGTTTTGGACAACTTTCTTTCTCTTCTTGCAAAACACTCGGCAGACCTCCGTGCAGCCTCTAGAACACGATGGGAGATGTTTTCTGTGCTGGCACAGTTTCTCCTTGCCAGACAGAGTGGAAAAGCTTTTTGCTAAGATGTAGACGAGAAGAGAGGCTAAAGACGAAGGTACGGTGCTCTGCAGAGCTAAGCACCGCTCCCGGACCTCTTTCGGCAGAAGACACACACTGCAGAGCACAGTGAGGGGCAGAATCGTCTTTGCGCGAAGAAGCAGCTTCTTCGTCTCCGGGAGCCGGAGAGAGCGGCAACTTCGCAAAGGTGATGAAACAAGCTGTACAACACTGCGATTCTGTGCGCAGCTTGCCAACTGAGAGAACACAGTACCTGACCACTCTCCTGCCTTTCTATTCACATGAACATTCGATTGCAAGCTGTTTTGGACAACTTTCTTTCTCTTCTTGCAAAACACTCGGCAGACCTCCGTGCAGCCTCTAGAACACGATGGGAGATGTTTTTTGTGCTGGCACAGTTTCTCCTTGCCAGACAGAGTGGAAAAGCTTTTTGCTAAGATGTAGACGAGAAGAGAGGCTAAAGAGGAAGGTACGGTGCTCTGCAGAGCTAAGCACCGCTCCCGTGCCTCTTTCGGCAGAAGGCGTACACCGCAGAGCACAGTGAGCGGCAGAATCGTCTTTGCGCGATGAAGCAGCTTCTTCGTCTCCGGGAGCCGGAGAGAGCGGCAGCTTCGCAAAGGTGATGAAACAAGCTGTACAAAACTGCGATTGTGTGCGCAGCTTGCCAACTGAGAGAAAACAGTACCTGACCACTCTCCTGCCTTTTCTATTCACATGAACATTCGATTGCAAGCTGTTTTGGACAACTTTCTTTCTCTTCTTGCAGAACACTCGGCAGACCTCCGTGCAGCTTCTAGAACACGATGGGAGATGTTTTCTGTTCTGGCAAAGTTTATCCTTGCCAGACAGAGTGGAAAAGCTTTTTGCTAAGATGTAGACGAGAAGAGAGGCTAAAGACGAAGGTACGGTGCTCTGCAGAGCTAAGCATCGCTCCCGGACCTCTTTCGGTAGAAGGCGCACACCGCAGAGCACTGTGAGCGGCAGAATCGTCTTTGCGCGAAGAAGCAGCTTCTTCGTCTCCGGGAGCCGGAGAGAGCGGCAACTTCGCAAAGGTGATGAAACAAGCTGTACAAAACTGCGATTGTGTGCGCAGCTTGCCAAGTGAGAGAAAACAGTACCTGACAACTCTCCTGCTTTTGTAATCACATGAACATTCGATTGCAAGCTGTTTTGGACAACTTTCTTTCTCTTCTTGCAAAACACTCGGCAGACCTCCGTGCAGCCTCTAGAAGACGATGGGAGATGTTTTCTGTGCTGGCACAGTTTCTCCTTGCCAGACAGAGTGGAAAAGCTTTTTGCTAAGATGTAGACGAGAAGAGAGGCTAAAGACGAAGGTACGGTGCTCTGCAGAGCTAAGCATCGCTCCCGGACGTCTTTCGGCAGAAGGCGCATACCGCAGAGCACTGTGAACGGCAGAATCGTCTTTGCGCGAAGAAGCAGCTTCTTCGTCTCCGGCAGCCGGAGAGAGCGGCAGCTTCGCAAAGGTGATGAAACAAGCTGTACAACACTGCGATTGTGTGCGCAGCTTGCCAACTGAGAGAAAACAGTACCTGACCACTCTCCTGCCTTTTCTATACACTTGAACATTCGATTGCAAGCTGTTTTGGACAACTTTCTTTCTCTTCTTGCAAAACACTCGGCAGACCTCCGTGCAGCCTCTAGAAGACGATGGGAGATGTTTTCTGTGCTGGCACAGTTTCTCCTTGCCAGACAGAGTGGAAAAGCTTTTTGCTAAGATGTAGACGAAAGAGAGGCTAAAGACGAAGGTACGGTGCTCTGCAGAGCTAAGCACCGCTCCCGGACCTCTTTCGGCAGAAGGCGCACACCGCAGAGCACTGTGAGCGGCAGAATCGTCTTTGCGCGAAGAAGCAGCTTCTTCGTCTCCGGGAGCCGGAGAGAGCGGCAGCTTCGCAAAGGTGATGAAACAAGCTGTACAACACTGCGATTGTGTGCGCAGCTTGCCAACTGAGAGAAAACAGTACCTGACCACTCTCCTGCCTTTTCTATTCACATGAACATTCGATTGCAAGCTGTTTTGGACAACTTTCTTTCTCTTCTTGCAAAAAACTCGGCAGACCTCCGTGCAGCTTCTAGAACACGATGGGAGATGTTTTCTGTGCTGGCACAGTTTCTCCTTGCCAGACAGAGTGGAAAAGCTTTTTGCTAAGATGTAGACGAGAAGAGAGGCTAAAGATGAAGGTACGGTGCTCTGCAGAGCTAAGCAGCGCTCCCGGGACTCTTTCGGCAGAAGGCGCACACCGGAGATCACTATGAGCGGCAGAATCGTCTTTGCGCGAAGAAGCAGCTTCTTCGTCTCCGGGAGCCGGAGAGAGCGGCAACTTCGCAAAGGTGATAAAACAAGCTGTACAACACTGCGATTGTGTGCGCAGCTTGCCAACTGAGAGAAAACAGTACCTGACCACTCTCCTGCCTTTTCTATTCACATGAACATTCGATTGCAAGCTGTTTTGGACAACTTTCTTTCTCTTCTTGCAAAACACTCGGCAGACCTCCGTGCAGCCTCTAGAAGACGATGGGAGATGTTTTCTGTGCTGGCAAAGTTTCTCCTTGCCAGACAGAGTGGAAAAGCTTTTTGCTAAGATGTAGACGAGAAGAGAGGCTAAAGACGAAGGTACGGTGCTCTGCAGAGCTAAGCACCGCTCCCGGACGTCTTTCGGCAGAAGGCGCACACCGCAGAGCACTGTGAGCGGCAGAATCGTCTTTGCGCGAAGAAGCAGCTTCTTCGTCTCCGGGAGCCGGAGAGAGCGGCAACTTCGCAAAGGTGATGAAACAAGCTGTACAACACTGCGATTCTGTGCGCAGCTTGCCAACTGAGAGAAAACAGTACCTGACCACTCTCCTGCCTTTTCTATTCACATGAACATTCGATTGCAAGCTGTTTTGGACAACTTTCTTTCTCTTCTTGCAAAACACTCGGCAGACCTCCGTGCAGCCTCTAGAACACGATGGGAGATGTTTTTTGTGCTGGCACAGTTTCTCCTTGCCAGACAGAGTGGAAAATCTTTTTGCTAAGATGTAGACGAGAAGCGAGGCTAAAGAAGCACGTATGGTACTCTGCAGAGCTAAGCATCGCTCCCGGACCTCTTTGGGCAGAAGGCGCACACCGCAGAGCACTGTGAGCGGCAGAATCGTCTTTGCGCGAAGAAGCAGCTTCTTCGTCTCCGGCAGCCGGAGAGAGCGGCAGCTTCGCAAAGGTGATGAAACAAGCTGTACAACACTGCGATTGTGTGCGCAGCTTGCCAACTGAGAGAAAACAGTACCTGACCACTCTCCTGCCTTTTCTATACACTTGAACATTCGATTGCAAGCTGTTTTGGACAACTTTCTTTCTCTTCTTGCAAAACACTCGGCAGACCTCCATGCAGCCTCTAGAACACGATGGGAGATGTTTTCTGTGCTGGCACAGTTTCTCCTTGCCAGACAGAGTGGAAAAGCTTTTTGCTAAGATGTAGACGAGAAGAGAGGCTAAAGACGAAGGTACGGTGCTCTGCAGAGCTAAGCACCGCTCCCGGACGTCTTTCGGCAGAAGGCGCACACCGCAGAGCACTGTGAGCGGAAGAATCGTCTTTGCGCGAAGAAGCAGCTTCTTCGTCTCCGGGAGCCGGAGAGAGCGGCAGCTTCGCAAAGGTGATGAAACAAGCTGTACAACACTGCGATTGTGTGCGCAGCTTGCCAACTGAGAGAAAACAGTACCTGACCACTCTCCTGCCTTTTCTATTCACATGAACATTCGATTGCAAGCTGTTTTGGACAACTTTCTTTCTCTTCTTGCAAAACACTCGGCAGACCTCCGTGCAGCTTCTAGAACACGATGGGAGATGTTTTCTGTGCTGGCACAGTTTCTCCTTGCCAGACAGAGTGGAAAAGCTTTTTGCTAAGATGTAGACGAGAAGCGTGGCTAAAGAAGCACGTATGGTACTCTGCAGAGCTAAGCATCGCTCCCGGACTTCTTTCGGCAGAAGGCGCACACCGCAGAGCACAGTGAGCGGCAGAATCGTCTTTGCGCGAAGAATCAGCTTCTTCGTCTCCGGGAGCCGGAGAGAGCGGCAACTTCGCAAAGGTGATGAAACAAGCTGTACAACACTGCGATTGTGTGCGCAGCTTGCCAAGTGAGAGAAAACAGTACCTGACCACTCTCCTGCCTTTTCTATTCACATGAACATTCGATTGCAAGCTGTTTTGGACAACTTTCTTTCTCTTCTTGCAAAACACTCGGCAGACCTCCGTGCAGCCTCTAGAAGACGATGGGAGATGTTTTCTGTGCTGGCACAGTTTCTCCTTGCCAGACAGAGTGGAAAAGCTTTTTGCTAAGATGTAGACGAGAAGAGAGGCTAAAGACGAAGGTACGGTGCTCTGCAGAGCTAAGCACCGCTCCCGGACCTCTTTCGGCAGAAGGCGCACACCGCAGAGCACTGTGAGCGGCAGAATCGTCTTTGCGCGAAGAAGCAGCTTCTTCGTCTCCGGGAGGCGGAGAGAGCGGCAACTTCGCAAAGGTGATGAAACAAGCTGTACAACACTGCGATTGTGTGCGCAGCTTGCCAACTGAGAGAAAACAGTACCTGACCACTCTCCTGCCTTTTCTATTCACATGAACATTCGATTGCAAGCTGTTTTGGACAACTTTCTTTCTCTTCTTGCAAAACACTCGGCAGACCTCCGTGCAGCCTCTAGAAGACGATGGGAGATGTTTTCTGTGCTGGCACAGTTTCTCCTTGCCAGACAGAGTGGAAAAGCTTTTTGCTAAGATGTAGACGAGAAGAGAGGCTAAAGACGAAGGTACGGTGCTCTGCAGAGCTAAGCACCGCTCCCGGACCTCTTTCGGCAGAAGGCGCACACCGCAGAGCACTGTGAGCGGAAGAATCGTCTTTGCGCGAAGAAGCAGCTTCTTCGTCTCCGGGAGCCGGAGAGAGCGGCAACTTCGCAAAGGTGATGAAACAAGCTGTACAACACTGCGATTGTGTGCGCAGCTTGCCAACTGAGAGAAAACAGTACCTGACCACTCTCCTGCCTTTTCTATTCACATGAACATTCGATTGCAAGCTGTTTTAGACAACTTTCTTTCTCTTCTTGCAAAACACTCGGCAGACCTCCGTGCAGCCTCTAGAAGACGATGGGAGATGTTTTTTGTACTGGCACAGTTTCTCCTTGCCAGACAGAGTGGAAAAGCTTTTTGCTAAAATGTAGACGAGAAGAGAGGCTAAAGACGAAGGTACGGTGCTCTGCAGAGCTAAGCACCGCTCCCGGACCTCTTTCGGCAGAAGGCGCACACCGCAGAGCACTGTGAGCGGCAGAATCGTCTTTGCGCGAAGAAGCAGCTTCTTCGTCTCCGGGAGGCGGAGAGAGCGGCAACTTGGCAAAGGTGATGAAACAAGCTGTACAACACTGCGATTGTGTGCGCAGCTTGCCAACTGAGAGAAAACAGTACCTGACCACTCTCCTGCCTTTTCTATTCACATGAACATTCGATTGGAAGCTGTTTTGGACAACTTTCTTTCTCTTCTTGCAAAACACTCGGCAGACCTCCGTGCAGCCTCTAGAACACGATGGGAGATGTTTTGTGTGCTGGCACAGTTTCTCCTTGCCAGACAGAGTGGAAAAGCTTTTTGCTAAGATATAGACGTGAAGAGACCCTAAAGAAGCACGTATGGTACTCTGCAGATCTAAGCACCGCTCCCGGACCTCTTTCGGCAGAAGACACACACCGCAGAGCACTGTGAGCGGCAGAATCGTCTTTGCGCGAAGAAGCAGCTTCTTCGTCTCCGGGAGCCGGAGAGAGCGGCAACTTCGCAAAGGTGATGAAACAAGCTGTACAACACTGCGATTGTGTGCGCAGCTTGCCAACTGAGAGAAAACAGTACCTGACCACTCTCCTGCCTTTTCTATTCACATGAACATTCGATTGCAAGCTGTTTTGGACAACTTTCTTTCTCTTCTTGCAAAACACTCGGCAGACCTCCGTGCAGCCTCTAGAACACGATGGGAGATGTTTTCTGTGCTGGCACAGTTTCTCCTTGCCAGACAGAGTGGAAAAGCTTTTTGCTAAGATGTAGACGAGAAGAGAGGCTAAAGACGAAGGTACGGTGCTCTGCAGAGCTAAGCACCGCTCCCGGACGTCTTTCGGCAGAAGGCGCACACCGCAGAGCACTGTGAGCGGCAGAATCGTCTTTGCGCGAAGAAGCAGCTTCTTCGTCTCCGGGAGCCGGAGAGAGCGGCAGCTTCGCAAAGGTGATGAAACAAGCTGTACAACACTGCGATTGTGTGCGCAGCTTGCCAAGTGAGAGAAAACAGTACCTGACCACTCTCCTGCCTTTTCTATTCACATGAACATTCGATTGCAAGCTGTTTTGGACAACTTTCTTTCTCTTCTTGCAAAACACTCGGCAGACCTCCGTGCAGCTTCTAGAAGACGATGGGAGATGTTTTCTGTGCTGGCACAGTTTCTCCTTGCCAGACAGAGTGGAAAAGCTTTTTGCTAAGATGTAGACGAGAAGAGAGGCTAAAGATGAAGGTACGGTGCTCTGCAGAGCTAAGCACCGCTCCCGGGCCTCTTTCGGCAGAAGGCGCACACCGGAGATCACTATGAGCGGCCGAATCCTCTTTGCGCGAAGAAGCAGCTTCTTCGTCTCCGGGAGCCGGAGAGAGCGGCAACTTCGCAAAGGTGATAAAACAAGCTGTACAACACTGCGATTGTGTGCGCAGCTTGCCAACTGAGAGAAAACAGTACCTGACCACTCTCCTGCCTTTTCTATTCACATGAACATTCGATTGCAAGCTGTTTTGGACAACTTTCTTTCTCTTTTTGCAAAACACTCGGCAGACCTCCGTGCAGCCTCTAGAAGACGATGGGAGATGTTTTCTGTGCTGGCAAAGTTTCTCCTTGCCAGACAGAGTGGAAAAGCTTTTTGCTAAGATGTAGACGAGAAGAGAGGCTAAAGACGAAGGTACGGTGCTCTGCAGAGCTAAGCACCGCTCCCGGACGTCTTTCGGCAGAAGGCGCACACCGCAGAGCACTGTGAGCGGCAGAATCGTCTTTGCGCGAAGAAGCAGCTTCTTCGTCTCCGGGAGCCGGAGAGAGCGGCAACTTCGCAAAGGTGATGAAACAAGCTGTACAACACTGCGATTGTGTGCGCAGCTTGCCAACTGAGAGAAAACAGTACCTGACCACTCTCCTGCCTTTTCTATTCACATGAACATTCGATTGCAAGCTGTTTTGGACAACTTTCTTTCTCTTCTTGCAAAACACTCGGCAGACCTCCGTGCAGCTTCTAGAACACGATGGGAGATGTTTTCTTTGCTGGCACAGTTTCTCCTTGCCAGACAGAGTGGAAAAGCTTTTTGCTAAGATGTAGACGAGAAGAGAGGCTAAAGACGAAGGTACGGTGCTCTGCAGAGCTAAGCACCGCTCCCGGACCTCTTTCGGCAGAAGGCGCACACCGCAGAGCACTGTGAGCGGCAGAATCGTCTTTGCGCGAAGAAGCAGCTTCTTCGTCTCCGGCAGCCGGAGAGAGCGGCAGCTTCGCAAAGGTGATGAAACAAGCTGTACAACACTGCGATTGTGTGCGCAGCTTGCCAACTGAGAGAAAACAGTACCTGACCACACTCCTGCCTTTTCTATACACTTGAACATTCGATTGGAAGCTGTTTTGGACAACTTTCTTTCTCTTCTTGCAAAACACTCGGCAGACCTCCATGCAGCCTCTAGAACACGATGGGAGATGTTTTTTGTGCTGGCACAGTTTCTCCTTGCCAGACAGAGTGGAAAAGCTTTTTGCTAAGATGTAGATGAGAAGAGAGGCTAAAGACGAAGGTACGGTGCTCTGCAGAGCTAAGCACACCTCCCGGACCTCTTTCAGCAGAAGGCGCACACCGCAGAGCACTGTGAGCGGCAGAATCGTCTTTGCGCGAAGAAGCAGCTTCTTCGTCTCCGGGAGCCGGAGAGAGCGGCAGCTTCGCAAAGGTGATGAAACAAGCTGTACAACACTGCGATTGTGTGCGCAGCTTGCCAAGTGGGAGAAAACAGTACCTGACCACTCGCCTGCCTTTTCTATTCACATGAACATTCGATTGCAAGCTGTTTTGGACAACTTTCTTTCTCTTCTTGCAAAACACTCGGCAGACCTCCGTGCAGCTTCTAGAACACGATGGGAGATGTTTTCTGTGCTGGCACAGTTTCTCCTTGCCAGACAGAGTGGAAAAGCTTTTTGCTAAGATGTAGACGAGAAGAGAGGCTAAAGACGAAGGTACGGTGCTCTGCAGAGCTAAGCACCGCTTCCGGGCCTCTTTGGGCAGAAGGCGCACACCGCAGAGCACTGTGAGCGGCAGAATCGTCTTTGCGCGAAGAAGCAGATTCTTCGTCTCCGGGAGCCGGAGAGAGCGGCAACTTCGCAAAGGTGATGAAACAAGCTGTACAACACTGCGATTGTGTGCGCAGCTTGCCAACTGAGAGAAAACAGTACCTGACCACTCTCCTGCCTTTTCTAATCACATGAACATTCGATTGCAAGCTGTTTTGGACAACTTTCCTTCTCTTCTTGCAAAACACTCGGCAGACCTCCGTGCAGCCTCTAGAACACGATGGGAGATGTTTTCTGTGCTGGCACAGTTTCTCCTTGCCAGACAGAGTGGAAAAGCTTTTTGCTAAGATGTAGACGAGAAGAGAGGCTAAAGACGAAGGTACGGTGCTCTGCAGAGCTAAGCACCGCTCCCGTGCCTCTTTCGGCAGAAGGCGCACACCGCAGAGCACTGTGAGCGGCAGAATCGTCTTTGCGCGAAGAAGCAGCTTCTTCGTCTCCGGGAGCCGGAGAGAGCGGCAACTTCGCAAAGGTGATGAAACAAGCTGTACAACACTGCGATTGTGTGAGCAGCGTGCCAACTGAGAGAAAACAGTACCTGACCACTCTCCTGCCTTTTGTAATCACATGAACATTCGATTGCAAGTTGTTTTGGACAACTTTCTTTCTCTTCTTGCAAAACACTCGGCAGACCTCCGTGCAGCCTCTAGAAGACGATGGGAGATGTTTTCTGTGCTGGCACAGTTTCTCCTTGCCAGACAGAGTGGAAAAGCTTTTTGCTAAGATGCAGACGAGAAGAGAGGCTAAAGACGAAGGTACGGTGCTCTGCAGAGCTAAGCACCGCTCCCGGACGTCTTTCGGCAGAAGGCGCACACCGCAGAGCACTGTGAGCGGCAGAATCGTCTTTGCGCGAAGAAGCAGCTTCTTCGTCTCCGGGAGCCGGAGAGAGCGGCAACTTCGCAAAGGTGATGAAACAAGCTGTACAACACTGCGATTGTGTGCGCAGCTTGCCAACTGAGAGAAAACAGTACCTGACCACTCTCCTGCCTTTTCTATTCACATGAACATTCGATTGCAAGCTGTTTTGGACAACTTTCTTTCTCTTCTTGCAAAACACTCGGCAGACCTCCGTGCAGCTTCTAGAACGCGATGGGAGATGTTTTCTGTGCTGGCACAGTTTCTCCTTGCCAGACAGAGTGGAAAAGCTTTTTGCTAAGATGTAGACGAGAAGAGAGGCTAAAGACGAAGCTACGGTGCCATGCAGAGCTAAGCACCGCTCCCGGACGTCTTTCGGCAGAAGGCGCACACCGCAGAGCACTGTGAGCGGCAGAATCGTCTTTGCGCGAAGAAGCAGCTTCTTCGTCTCCGGCAGCCGGAGAGAGCGGCAGCTTCGCAAAGGTGATGAAACAAGCTGTACAACACTGCGATTGTGTGCGCAGCTTGCCAAGTGAGAGAAAACAGTACCTGACCACTCTCCTGCCTTTTCTATACACTTGAATATTCGATTGCAAGCTGTTTTGGACAACTTTCTTTCTCTTCTTGCAAAACACTCGGCAGACCTCCGTGCAGCCTCTAGAACACGATGGGAGATGTTTTTTGTGCTGGCACAGTTTCTCCTTGCCAGACAGAGTGGAAAAGCTTTTTGCTAAGATGTAGACGAAAGAGAGGCTAAAGACGAAGGTACGGTGCTCTGCTGAGCTAAGCACCGCTCCCGGACGTCTTTCGGCAGAAGGCGCACACCGCAGAGCACTGTGAGCGGCAGAATCGTCTTTGCGCGAAGAAGCAGCTTCTTCGTCTCCGGGAGCCGGAGAGAGCGGCAGCTTCGCAAAGGTGATGAAACAAGCTGTACAACACTGCGATTGTGTGCGCAGCTTGCCAACTGAGAGAAAACAGTACCTGACCACTCTCCTGCCTTTTCTATTCACATGAACATTCGATTGCAAGCTGTTTTGGACAACTTTCTTTCTCTTCTTGCAAAACACTCGGCAGACCTCCGTGCAGCCTCTAGAAGACGATGGGAGATGTTTTCTGTGCTGGCACAGTTTCTCCTTGCCAGACAGAGTGGAAAAGCTTTTTGCTAAGATGTAGACGAGAAGAGAGGCTAAAGACGAAGGTACGGTGCTCTGCAGAGCTAAGCACCGCTTCCGGACCTCTTTGGGCAGAAGGCGCACACCGCAGAGCACTGTGAGCGGCAGAATCGTCTTTGCGCGAAGAAGCAGCTTCTTCGTCTCCGGCAGCCGGAGAGAGCGGCAACTTCGCAAAGGTGATGAAACAAGCTGTACAACACTGCGATTGTGTGCGCAGCTTGCCAAGTGAGAGAAAACAGTACCAGACCACTCTCCTGCCTTTTCTATTCACATGAACATTCGATTGAAAGCTGTTTTGGACAACTTTCTTTCTCTTCTTGCAAAACACTCGGCAGACCTCCGTGCAGCCTCTAGAACACGATGGGAGATGTTTTCTGTGCTGGCACAGTTTCTCCTTGCCAGACAGAGTGGAAAAGCTTTTTGCTAAGATGTAGACGAGAAGAGAGGCTAAAGACGAAGGTACGGTGCTCTGCAGAGCTAAGCACCGCTCCCGGACCTCATTCGGCAGAAGACACACACTGCAGAGCACAGTGAGGGGCAGAATCGTCTTTGCGCGAAGAAGCAGCTTCTTCGTCTCCGGGAGCCGGAGAGAGCGGCAACTTCGCAAAGGTGATGAAACAAGCTGTACAACACTGCGATTCTGTGCGCAGCTTGCCAACTGAGAGAACACAGTACCTGACCACTCTCCTGCCTTTCTATTCACATGAACATTCGATTGCAAGCTGTTTTGGACAACTTTCTTTCTCTTCTTGCAAAACACTCGGCAGACCTCCGTGCAGCCTCTAGAACACGATGGGAGATGTTTTTTGTGCTGGCACAGTTTCTCCTTGCCAGACAGAGTGGAAAAGCTTTTTGCTAAGATGTAGACGAGAAGAGAGGCTAAAGACGAAGGTACGGTGCTCTGCAGAGCTAAGCACCGCTCCCGTGCCTCTTTCGGCAGAAGGCGTACACCGCAGAGCACAGTGAGCGGCAGAATCGTCTTTGCGCGATGAAGCAGCTTCTTCGTCTCCGGGAGCCGGAGAGAGCGGCAGCTTCGCAAAGGTGATGAAACAAGCTGTACAAAACTGCGATTGTGTGCGCAGCTTGCCAACTGAGAGAAAACAGTACCTGACCACTCTCCTGCCTTTTCTATTCACATGAACATTCGATTGCAAGCTGTTTTGGACAACTTTGTTTCTCTTCTTGCAGAACACTCGGCAGACCTCCGTGCAGCTTCTAGAACACGATGGGAGATGTTTTCTGTTCTGGCAAAGTTTATCCTTGCCAGACAGAGTGGAAAAGCTTTTTGCTAAGATGTAGACGAGAAGAGAGGCTAAAGACGAAGGTACGGTGCTCTGCTGAGCTAAGCACCGCTCCCGGACGGCTTTCGGCAGAAGGCGCACACCGCAGAGCACTGTGAGCGGCAGAATCGTCTTTGCGCGAAGAAGCAGCTTCTTCGTCTCCGGCAGCCGGAGAGAGCGGCAGCTTCGCAAAGGTGATGAAACAAGCTGTACAACACTGCGATTGTGTGCGCAGCTTGCCAACTGAGAGAAAACAGTACCTGACCACTCTCCTGCCTTTTCTATTCACATGAACATTCGATTGCAAGCTGTTTTGGACAACTTTCTTTCTCTTCTTGCAAAACACTCGGCAGACCTCCGTGCAGCCTCCAGAACACGATGGGAGATGTTTTCTGTGCTGGCACAGTTTCTCCTTGCCAGACAGAGTGGAAAAGCTTTTTGCTAAGATGTAGACGAGAAGAGAGGCTAAAGACGAAGGTACGGTGCTCTGCAGAGCTAAGCACCGCTTCCGGACCTCTTTGGGCAGAAGCCGCACACCGCAGAGCACTGTGAGCGGCAGAATCGTCTTTGTGCGAAGAAGCAGCTTCTTCGTCTCCGGGAGCCGGAGAGAGCGGCAACTTCGCAAAGGTGATGAAACAAGCTGTACAACACTGCGATTGGGTGAGCAGCTTGCCAACTGAGAGAAAACAGTACCTGACCACTCTCCTGCCTTTTCTATTCACATGAACATTCGATTGCAAGCTGTTTTGGACAACTTTCTTTCTCTTCTTGCAAAACACTCGGCAGACCTCCGTGCAGCCTCTAGAACACGATGGGAGATGTTTTCTGTGCTGGCACAGTTTCTCCTTGCCAGACAGAGTGGAAAAGCTTTTTGCTAAGATGTAGACGAGAAGAGAGGCTAAAGACGAAGGTACGGTGCTCTGCAGAGCTAAGCACCGCTCCCGGACCTCTTTCGGCAGAAGACACACACTGCAGAGCACAGTGAGGGGCAGAATCGTCTTTGCGCGAAGAAGCAGCTTCTTCGTCTCCGGGAGCCGGAGAGAGCGGCAACTTCGCAAAGGTGATGAAACAAGCTGTACAACACTGCGATTCTGTGCGCAGCTTGCCAACTGAGAGAACACAGTACCTGACCACTCTCCTGCCTTTCTATTCACATGAACATTCGATTGCAAGCTGTTTTGGACAACTTTCTTTCTCTTCTTGCAAAACACTCGGCAGACCTCCGTGCAGCCTCTAGAACACGATGGGAGATGTTTTTTGTGCTGGCACAGTTTCTCCTTGCCAGACAGAGTGGAAAAGCTTTTTGCTAAGATGTAGACGAGAAGAGAGGCTAAAGACGAAGGTACGGTGCTCTGCAGAGCTAAGCACCGCTCCCGTGCCTCTTTCGGCAGAAGGCGTACACCGCAGAGCACAGTGAGCGGCAGAATCGTCTTTGCGCGATGAAGCAGCTTCTTCGTCTCCGGGAGCCGGAGAGAGCGGCAGCTTCGCAAAGGTGATGAAACAAGCTGTACAAAACTGCGATTGTGTGCGCAGCTTGCCAACTGAGAGAAAACAGTACCTGACCACTCTCCTGCCTTTTCTAATCACATGAACATTCGATTGCAAGCTGTTTTGGACAACTTTCTTTCTCTTCTTGCAAAACACTCGGCAGACCTCCGTGCAGCTTCTAGAACACGATGGGAGATGTTTTCTGTTCTGGCAAAGTTTATCCTTGCCAGACAGAGTGGAAAAGCTTTTTGCTAAGATGTAGACGAGAAGAGAGGCTAAAGACGAAGGTACGGTGCTCTGCAGAGCTAAGCATCGCTCCCGGACCTCTTTCGGTAGAAGGCGCACACCGCAGAGCACTGTGAGCGGCAGAATCGTCTTTGCGCGAAGAAGCAGCTTCTTCGTCTCCGGGAGCCGGAGAGAGCGGCAACTTCGCAAAGGTGATGAAACAAGCTGTACAAAACTGCGATTGTGTGCGCAGCTTGCCAACTGAGAGAAAACAGTACCTGACAACTCTCCTGCCTTTTGTAATCACATGAACATTCGATTGCAAGCTGTTTTGGACAACTTTCTTTCTCTTCTTGCAAAACACTCGGCAGACCTCCGTGCAGCCTCTAGAACACGATGGGAGATGTTTTCTGTGCTGGCACAGTTTCTCCTTGCCAGACAGAGTGGAAAAGCTTTTTGCTAAGATGTAGACGAAAGAGAGGCTAAAGACGAAGGTACGGTGCTCTGCAGAGCTAAGCACCGCTCCCGGACCTCTTTCGGCAGAAGGCGCACACCGCAGAGCACTGTGAGCGGCAGAATCGTCTTTGCGCGAAGAAGCAGCTTCTTCGTCTCCGGCAGCCGGAGAGAGCGGCAGCTTCGCAAAGGTGATGAAACAAGCTGTACAACACTGCGATTGTGTGCGCAGCTTGCCAACTGAGAGAAAACAGTACCTGACCACTCTCCTGCCTTTTCTATTCACATGAACATTCGATTGCAAGCTGTTTTGGACAACTTTCTTTCTCTTCTTGCAAAAAACTCGGCAGACCTCCGTGCAGCTTCTAGAACACGATGGGAGATGTTTTCTGTGCTGGCACAGTTTCTCCTTGCCAGACAGAGTGGAAAAGCTTTTTGCTAAGATGTAGACGAGAAGAGAGGCTAAAGATGAAGGTACGGTGCTCTGCAGAGCTAAGCACCGCTCCCGGACCTCTTTCGGCAGAAGGCGCACACCGGAGATCACTATGAGCGGCCGAATCGTCTTTGCGCGAAGAAGCAGCTTCTTCGTCTCGGGAGACGGAGAGAGCGGCAACTTCGCAAAGGTGATAAAACAAGCTGTACAACACTGCGATTGTGTGCGCAGCTTGCCAACTGAGAGAAAACAGTACCTGACCACTCTCCTGCCTTTTCTATTCACATGAACATTCGATTGCAAGCTGTTTTGGACAACTTTCTTTCTCTTCTTGCAAAACACTCGGCAGACCTCCGTGCAGCTTCTAGAACACGATGGGAGATGTTTTCTGTGCTGGCACAGTTTCTCCTTGCCAGACAGAGTGGAAAAGCTTTTTGCTAAGATGTAGACGAGAAGCGTGGCTAAAGAAGCACGTATGGTACTCTGCAGAGCTAAGCATCGCTCCCGGACTTCTTTCGGCAGAAGGCGCACACCGCAGAGCACAGTGAGCGGCAGAATCGTCTTTGCGCGAAGAATCAGCTTCTTCGTCTCCGGGAGCCGGAGAGAGCGGCAACTTCGCAAAGGTGATGAAACAAGCTGTACAACACTGCGATTGTGTGCGCAGCTTGCCAACTGAGAGAAAACAGTACCTGACCACTCTCCTGCCTTTTCTATTCACATGAACATTCGATTGCAAGCTGTTTTGGACAACTTTCTTTCTCTTCTTGCAAAACACTCGGCAGACCTCCGTGCAGCCTCTAGAAGACGATGGGAGATGTTTTCTGTGCTGGCACAGTTTCTCCTTGCCAGACAGAGTGGAAAAGCTTTTTGCTAAGATGTAGACGAGAAGAGAGGCTAAAGACGAAGGTACGGTGCTCTGCAGAGCTAAGCACCGCTCCCGTGCTTCTTTCGGCAGAAGGCGCACACCGCAGAGCACTGTGAGCGGAAGAATCGTCTTTGCGCGAAGAAGCAGCTTCTTCGTCTCCGGGAGCCGGAGAGAGCGGCAACTTCGCAAAGGTGATGAAACAAGCTGTACAACACTGCGATTGTGTGCGCAGCTTGCCAAGTGAGAGAAAACAGTACCTGACCACTCTCCTGCCTTTTCTATTCACATGAACATTAGATTGCAAGCTGTTTTGGACAACTTTCTTTCTCTTCTTGCAAAACACTCGGCAGACCTCCGTGCAGCCTCTAGAAGACGATGGGAGATGTTTTCTGTGCTGGCAAAGTTTCTCCTTGCCAGACAGAGTGGAAAAGCTTTTTGCTAAGATGTAGACGAGAAGAGAGGCTAAAGACGAAGGTACGGTGCTCTGCAGAGCTAAGCACCGCTCCCGGACCTCTTTCGGCAGAAGGCGCACACCGCAGAGCACTGTGAGCGGAAGAATCGTCTTTGCGCGAAGAAGCAGCTTCTTCGTCTCCGGGAGCCGGAGAGAGCGGCAACTTCGCAAAGGTGATGAAACAAGCTGTACAACACTGCGATTGTGTGCGCAGCTTGCCAACTGAGAGAAAACAGTACCTGACCACTCTCCTGCCTTTTCTATTCACATGAACATTCGATTGCAAGCTGTTTTAGACAACTTTCTTTCTCTTCTTGCAAAACACTCGGCAGACCTCCGTGCAGCCTCTAGAAGACGATGGGAGATGTTTTTTGTGCTGGCACAGTTTCTCCTTGCCAGACAGAGTGGAAAAGCTTTTGCTAAAATGTAGACGAGAAGAGAGGCTAAAGACGAAGGTACGGTGCTCTGCAGAGCTAAGCACCTCTCCCGGACCTCTTTCGGCAGAAGGCGCACACCGCAGAGCACTGTGAGCGGCAGAATCGTCTTTGCGCGAAGAAGCAGCTTCTTCGTCTCCGGGAGGCGGAGAGAGCGGCAACTTTGCAAAGGTGATGAAACAAGCTGTACAACACTGCGATTGTGTGCGCAGCTTGCCAACTGAGAGAAAACAGTACCTGACCACTCTCCTGCCTTTTCTATTCACATGAACATTCGATTGGAAGCTGTTTTGGACAACTTTCTTTCTCTTCTTGCAAAACACTCGGCAGACCTCCGTGCAGCCTCTAGAACACGATGGGAGATGTTTTCTGTGCTGGCACAGTTTCTCCTTGCCAGACAGAGTGGAAAAGCTTTTTGCTAAGATGTAGACGAGAAGAGAGGCTAAAGACGAAGGTACGGTGCTCTGCAGAGCTAAGCACCGCTCCCGGACCTCTTTCGGCAGAAGGCGCACACCGCAGAGCACAGTGAGCGGCAGAATCGTCTTTGCGCGAAGAATCAGCTTCTTCGTCTCCGGGAGCCGGAGAGAGCGGCAGCTTCGCAAAGGTGATGAAACAAGCTGTACAACACTGCGATTGTGTGCGCAGCTTGCCAAGTGAGAGAAAACAGTACCTGACCACTCTCCTGCCTTTTCTATTCACATGAACATTCGATTGCAAGCTGTTTTGGACAACTTTCTTTCTCTTCTTGCAAAACACTCGGCAGACCTCCGTGCAGCCTCTAGAACACGATGGGAGATGTTTTTTGTGCTGGCACAGTTTCTCCTTGCCAGACAGAGTGGAAAAGCTTTTTGCTAAGATGTAGACGAGAAGCGTGGCTAAAGAAGCAGGTATGGTACTCTGCAGAGCTAAGCATCGCTCCCGGACCTCTTTCGGCAGAAGGCGCACACCGCAGAGCACTGTGAGCGGCAGAATCGTCTTTGCGCGAAGAAGCAGCTTCTTCGTCTCCGGGAGCCGGAGAGAGCGGCAACTTCGCAAAGGTGATGAAACAAGCTGTACAACACTGCGATTGTGTGCGCAGCTTGCCAAGTGGGAGAAAACAGTACCTGACCACTCTCCTGCCTTTTCTATTCACATGAACATTCGATTGCAAGCTGTTTTGGACAACTTTCTTTCTCTTCTTGCAAAACACTCGGCAGACCTCCGTGCAGCCTCTAGAACACGATGGGAGATGTTTTCTGTGCTGGCACAGTTTCTCCTTGCCAGACAGAGTGGAAAAGCTTTTTGCTAAGATGTAGACGAGAAGAGAGACTAAAGACGAGGGTACGGTGCTCTGCAGAGCTAAGCACAGCTCCCGTGCCTCTTTCGGCAGAAGGCGCACACCGCAGAGCACTGTGAGCGGCAGAATCGTCTTTGCGCGAAGAAGCAGCTTCTTCGTCTCCGGGAGCCGAGAGAGCGGCAACTTCGCAAAGGTGATGAAACAAGCTGTACAAAACTGCGATTGTGTGCGCAGCTTGCCAACTGAGAGAAAACAGTACCTGACCACTCTCCTGCCTTTCTATTCACATGATCATTCGATTGCAAGCTGTTTTGGACAACTTTCTTTCTCTTCTTGCAAAACACTCGGCAGACCTCCGTGCAGCCTCTAGAACACGATGGGAGATGTTTTCTGTGCTGGCACAGTTT